>NC_058406.1:143334397-143570758 GCF_002201575.2 Neomonachus schauinslandi
GTTTGATGCATTTTAGCTAAAAAACTAATCCCAATGTCTAATTATAGGCCACAATGAATTTAGAATAACTTAAAGAGAATTTTTCCCTTTTAACAAAACATTTATGATATTAATATTCAGCTTTTGGAAGGAACCATGGTATAAGGGAATCTGAACTCCTTTTCTAGCATGCTTTTGTTCTTTATTATAGATTTTCCTTGGTGATGACAGATATATGTGTCAAATATATTTCCCAGAGTTGATGATCACGAAGCTTATCTTTCATTTCTAAAGATGTGACTTACTTACTTTTTTACCCAATGTATATGTGTGTATGTGTGTTTTCTTATTCCTTCTTCCCCTTCTTTCTTCTTTCCTCAGCATTCCCTCAACGTCTTCCCTCTGGATTAGAAGAGAATATTTAATATGACTGTGTAAAAAAAGTATCTTTTTATACAATAACTCATTGAAGATACCCTATTCATTACATTGAAATCAATATTGGCAGGAGAAAACTGGTCTTATAGATGCTCCACTTTGAGAGAAAGAGAAGACCTAGGGCTTTTTCCTTCAATATACAATCACTAGATCTCTGCACTGGCCTTCAGGGGAGAGAACATAGTCACCGCTCAGAGATGCAAGGATCTGGGTGCTCCTCCTGATGTAGCCAATACCCTGAGGACAAGTCAGGAGGTAGAAAAAAAGCCCTTGAGGGAATAGTGAGGGGAGAGAAATGAGAAGGGGATTCAGAGAAAAGAAGCAGGAAATCCTAAAGAACCACCAAGGTGAACCATACAAGGATTATGTTGTATGTACATATAATTTTGAGTAGAAAATACCCAATCTGAGACCAAAGGGAGCAGATCCTCTCTTATCTTTTACTTCTTAAAAGAGAAAACAGAAGCTACTGGACTAGTACCAACCCAATGCTTCCCTACCCCAGGATATACAAGGACTGCCCTCACTGCTAGTAGTTTAGGCAGTGATTGAAGATGCAGTAGGAGGGGACCAACAGGCAATAGTATTTTCAGGAAGCAGTAGTTTTTAAAGAAAATACTGTTTGTTAAGAAAAAATAAATACTCCAAACTGGCCTCTGTCATATTTAAAACTATCCTATCTGTGTATGTCTGTTAGCAATGGTTTCTTTTGGAGAGTAGAAATGAATTAGGACAGGGATATGGAAGACATTTCTGTATATGTGAATATTTCACAAGGAAACATTACATTTTTTTGTCAAAGTAAACATGTTATAAAACATTTTTAGAAAAGGTTGATGTTTTCTAAAGGGAACCTAGAAATGAACACCTGTAGTATTTAGTCATATCCTTTTTATTAAAATGAAATACTACGTTATTTCAAAGTCAAACCATGTGGGAATAATGCCACAAACAAATGTGTATTAAGTACTTATCATTTGTTCATTCATGTAATGAGACAGTACTGAAGGATATTTTTGTCATTAAGTTGCTCATTGTCTAGTTCAGGAGACAGACAAGCAAAGCAGCAATAAAAGTATCTTATGGAAATTATTATGTGGACACAGTGGAGGGATATCTAACTCAACCTGAAAGTATCAAAGAAGACTTCTGGAAAGAAATGACTTAGTCTGAGTCTCCAGGAATAAATAGCAAATCAGTGATGTTGGTAAGGGAGGATAGTCAGACAAGAAAGAACCTGAAGACAAAGGATATTGTGTTTTAGAACCAAAAGATTTTGTGGGTACAAGGTACTAAGGAGTAGAGACCTTCTGCTCCTGAGCCCTTCCTCCTTCCACCTTCCTCTTCCCTCTCCTTCTCTTCTCCCTTAAAGTTAGGAGAAGGGCACCTGGGTGGCTCTGTCGGCAAAGCTTCAACTCTTGATTTTGACTCAGGTCTCAGGGTCGTGAGATCAAGCCCCATGTTGTGCTCTGCGCTGAGCATGGAGCCTGCTTAAGATTCTCTCTCTCCCTCTCCCTCTGCTCCTCCCCCGCCCCCTGCTCACATGTGGGTCCTCTCTCTCACTCTCTCTCTCTCAAAAGTAAATTAATTAATTAATTAAAGTTAGGAGAGAGTTGAGTATTTTATATATTTAATAAGCCAGTAAAGAGATAAAGGTAAAAATACCAAAGAGAGGGAAGGAATACATTCTGAAGAGATGTCTACCTTTTTGAGAGGCAGAAAAGCTCAAAGCAGGGCAGGCAGGGGGAGCACAATTAGCCTTGGATAGGGAAATGGCAGCCATTCCACTGAGATCAGAAAGCAGAGAAGGAAGGACGTAGATGAAAATATATTTAATGAGTTGGTTTGGGATCAGGAAACAGAAGTTCCTACCTGATGTTATTATTCTTTTATTTTCTGAGAATGTGGAATTTACTGAGTAAACGAGGTGATATTGGTGATTTATGTAGCTTTATTTAAAGGTATGTAAGATAAAGGTCCTGTCTTCATAGAATCTAACAGAAGAGAGAAAATGCATATTGCAGTAACTGTTATAAAAGAGAGTGAGTTGTAGGTTTAATAAAATAATTAAAACTAAACTGTTAGGGAATTCAGGGGATATTGTTTCAGGCAAGGATATTATTGCTTACTGGTATATTATTGCCAGATAATAAAAGTAATTGCACAATGATAATAAGCTGGAGTCTGAGCTAAAAATCAGATGAACAGATAAATGGGTCAATCCAAATTAATCATCATAGTGAAAATTAAAAATAGACTGCCAGCATTATCTCCAACACAAAGCAACTGCTTCTCAATTATTTATGATAATGGTTTTAATTGCATACTATAATCAGTCCTCTCTCACTCTCTCTCTTTCATCATCTCTCACTCCCTCCTTCTCTCCTTTCTCTCATCTCTGGAAATTTCTTAAAATCTACCGGGACTTGCTGGGCTGATCTTACTCTGATGAGAAGCTCCAGAAGTCTCACTAGATGAACACAGTGGAGTCAGACAAGAAAGTTAAGTAGGTAAAGGGTGGGGTGGGAGGGAGAAAGTTTAAGAGAACTGGGGGGGGGGGGGAAAAGGAAGAGGAACAATAACAAAAAGCAATGAGGAGAGGAGAAAGAAGATCTTGTGTGTTTAGATTGAGTTAAGAAGGATGAAGAGACAGAATAAACCCATCCCTGGCCTCCCAGGACACTAGAGAAAGTGATACATTGGACTTGTGAAACATGAGGACCAGGAACTAATCCTTTTATTAATTAAAAAGAGAAAACATTACAATACTCAGGTTGTGTTTTCTTCTCTAGATGATAATGGAGAAATTGGAAGAGGCTTAGAGAAGAATAAGTCACCAAATGTTTATTAAGCCCTGAAATATTCCAGGTACTGTGATATACCCACTGGGCATCAGCTATAAGTCATGTGCAATTGAGAGGATAAAAGTGGAGTCTCTCTTTCAGCGGCGTGGTCTCCTGCAAGCACCCTGAGCAGAAGATAGGGAACTTGCACGTGGGGAGTGACCAAAGAGCCTTAATGCTCCCCTCAGCCACTCTAAATTTAGACAGACTTCTTGACTATAACTCTGACTTCTCCTTTCTTCCAGTATTTACTTTAGAAGATGTGAATTCTTTCTCTGTCCCTTTGAGTTGTATCATTTAAAAGTCTCTTGCCAAGAATGTCTTTCTCAAAAAGACATCCCTTTGAAATGTAATTATCAAGGAAGATAGCACCCCTGTCTCCCAGTCTTTGGGAGGGTAGGGGTTTCACTTCCCTGGAAACCTAGCTCCAAGTTGTAAAACCACCTTTTGTCAGGAAGAAAAAAAGTTGGTCCCTATAGTGAGGAAGACAGGCATTAATCAAATTCATAGCAATTCATGCATAATTACAATAAGAAAAGTCCTACAATGGAGTGGATCTCAGATATCTGAATGCACATATTGAAGGAACCTAATCTAGATGGTTGGGGGTAGAGCACTGCAGGGAGTTTTAGTAAAAAATTTGAGCTGAGATCTCCACAAGTTAAGTAGGTAAAGGGTGGGGTGGGAGGGGAGCCATGAATAAATGTTCCTGGAAGAGGAAAGAGCAAGGGCAAAAATCCTGCAGTCGAAGAAGCATGGTGATTTACAGGAACTCAAAGAAACTCAAGCTCAAACTGCATGGGTGGAGCCCAGAGAGGAGGGGGAAATCTGGTGCTGCTGCATGAAGCTTAAGAAGAGAAACCCAGGCCACGTACTAAAGAGAGTAGGTAGACACCAAGTCAACCCATACATAGGTACTGAGTCTACCTCAAGGTTTTAAGCCTGAGCAGGGGGAGGGGACATAATCAGACTTCCATAAACTGGCGCCAGATTTAAAAAAAAAAAAAGTTGGAGCCAGATATAATTCCAGGAATCAGGAGATGCTTGCAATAATCCAGGTGATAGTTGATGATGGCTTAGGCTAGAGAGGAGCACAGTTGATAGATCTAGGACGATGGTAAGAGGTTGCAGGAGATGGGGCCTTGTAGGTGACCAGCTGTTTCAGGTTGAGCACAGAAGGCTGAGTGTGTTGTCCACTGAGCACTCTGGGGAAGACGCTAATTATAAACAAGGCTTTATGTTGAATTTTGCCCGGAGTTCAATTTGACTGCTCCCATTTTTTATTATTTAATGTGTTATTTAATGTAGATTCAAATCTCAATACTCTTAATAGAGAAAAATCCTTGAAAAAGTTAATAAAATCAATAAGAAAAGCACTGAGTCCCTAACAGTAGAGAGTATGAGCAAGGAATTCTTAAAAGAGCAGATACAAATAGTGAATGAACATTGGAATATATGTTCTACTTAATTAGTAATGAAATAAATGCAAATTAATGTAACAAAGAAATAACATATTTTACTTATAATTAAAACAAAATGAAAACCTTGCTGGTGAAGCTAAAATGAGACAGATCTCAGGATCTGCTGGTGGGTAGAGAAAATTAATACAACATTGTTGGGGGAAAACTGGCAAAAAAAAGTATCAACTGCCTTAAAATATTTGTGGTCTTGGACCTAATAATTCCAGTTTTTGGAAAATACTCAGTGGAAATGACCAGAAGTTTACACATAGCCTTATATGCAGAGATGCTTATTAAAGAGTTATATTTAATAGCAAAAAAAGAAAAGAATGGAAATAGTTCTAATTCCCCAAATTATAAAGACATAGATAAATCATGCTATATCTGTATGTTGGTATATTATGTGATTACATTAAACAGTGATTATGAAGATTTCTTAATGACACAAAGTATTTCTGATATATAAGCTGGGTTAATTAAGCCAAAAGTACAAAATTACAAGTACCATAGAATCTTTTTTCTAATTTTTTTTATTTTATTATATTATGTTAATCACCATACATTACATCATTAGTTTTTTTATTATTATGTTATGTTAATCACCATACATTACATCATTAGTTTTTGATGTAGTGTTCCATGATTCATTGTTTGCATATAACACCCAGTGCTCCATGCAGTACGTGCCCTCTTTAGTACCCATCACCAGGCTAATCCATCCCCCCACCGTCCTCCCCTCTAGAACCCTCAGTTTGTTTCTCAGAGTCCAAAGTCTCTCATGGTTCATCAATCTTAATTTTATCACAATGCATAGATAAAAGACCAGAAGACTCTGTGGGAAGCTTTAACACTGGTTAACTCAGGGACTTCACAAGTAACTTGTTTTCCATTTACTTTTTCTCTATTTTCCAAAGATGTAATAAAGAACATATTTTATGTTTTAATTTAAACAAATACATTAAGGGGTGCCTGGGTGGCTCAGGCAGTTAAGCATCTGCTTTCAGCTCAGGTCATGATCCCAGGGTCCTGGGATCAAGCCCCATGTTGGGCTCCCTGCTGAGCAGGAAGCCTGCTTCTCCCTCTCTCCCTGCTCAGGCTCTCTCTTTCTCTCTCTCGCTCAAATAATAAATAAAATCTTTTTAAAAATAAATAAACAAATACATTAAATAAATCTAGTATGATGTGCAGTTTGCATTAGCTCTCCAAAAACTTAGTTTGGGAGCACTAGTATTTCACTTTGCCAATCATTAAAATTAGAACAATCTATATCCATTTAGAACATTTCCAAAATGAGGCTACTAACTGTTCTTGCAGAGAATAAAGACTGTAGTCAGACATGAGGGGGAAGTTACTGAGTCTCATATCATAAAACACAGTTCATAATTAGCATCTTTGTTTTCTCCCCTCCGATTTTTATCTCATGCATACCATTCTTTGAGCTATAATTGTATCCTACCAGATTTTTCTAATCTTTACAATATCTAGTAGTATAAAGTGGAAATGAGAGCAACAGAGGACTCTCCATCCCTATACCTCAGAAGGGAATGGAAATGTTCTCTTTTGTTTAGGTATCACCTGACTTCACGCAAAGTCTGGGACCAAATGTATTCTTGAATTCTATTCAAACTCAATTATCTTATGATTGTACTATAGAATACTGCTCAAAAATAATTTGAATATATTGTGATCTCTGCATGACTGTTATTTTTTTGTTTGTTATAATAACATAGGTCTCAAAATTCACCAGGCATTAGCATCAGCTCAGTGGAAGGCTTGTCAAATTAGAGTGCTGGACCCCCACTCCCATAGCTCCTGATTCAGTAGATCAAGGGTCCAGCCATGATTTTCCATTTTTAGCAAGTTCCCAGGTAATCCTGATATTACTGCTTTGAAGACTACATTTGATAGCCACTGTTCTACATTGATCATTTTGATTTCCTATTGTAAGCTTACTTAAAGCAGTAAATGCTCTGTTTTCATTAGCAATATTTACTCTAGTTATTTATTTTGTGGTGCAAGAGGAGGGGAGTACTTCTCATTCCTTCCAGTAGACATTTTTGACATTGATAGCACAAGCGCCCATCCAAACAGAAAAAGGACCATAGGTCAAGTACATGAAATACAACATTATTGCCTCTCATTCCCGTTACCATGGCTGCAATATGTGCAGAGAATAGTGGTACATTTCACATGAGCTTTGGGATTATGTGCTCCTTCCTCGACGACACATATTAATGAATGAACATGGGGTTTTGAAATAAATCTTAGAGGACAGTATCAGGGGATTATCTGTAAAGTGTGTAAAATTTCCCATCAAAGAAAAGATTACACCGAGTATTATATTCTGACAACTTTCTGCCACATTCCAGGCCTTTCTAGCACAATCAGAATCCTTTACTCTAAGCCTAGTTTTAGATGACTTTCTTAAAATAGTACAAGGTCTTGACCTATGAGCCATCAGGATTAGAAATGAAAACATAATTTTGGATTAAGCCTCTAACATTTAATTAAGCTATGTTATCTTTTATTTAATTTACACAGATACGAATTTCATTGTACTTGGTTAGTGTTGCATATTAAATTCCCACCATGTGCATTTAAATCAAGTTAGGTAATATACGTGAAGGAGCTCAGAGAAAGAGTTCAATAGAAATGTAAAAGTGTGATGGTCCTTATGATCTTCTCCACTATGTGAATGAGAAAACTGAATAGAGAGAGTATAACACTCTAATTTCTCAGAGTTGGGGCACCTGAGTGGCTCAGTCAGTTAAACCTTTCAGTGCAGGTCATGACCTCAAGGTCCTGGGATCCAGCGCCATGTCAGCCTCCGCACTCAGCATGGAGTCTGCTTGGATTCTCTCTCTCCATCCCCACCTGCTTCTGTCCCTCCCCCCACTCACACATGGTTCTCTATCTCTCTCTCTCTTTCAAAATGATGAAATCTTAAAAAAATAATTTCCCAGGGTTCACAGGTATGATCAAGAACATGATAAAAAAATTCACCATTTCTTGGATGGCAAGATGCAGTGGGAGGGGCGCCTGGGTGGCTCAGTCGTTAAGCGTCTGCCTTCGGCTCAGGTCATGATCTCAGGGTCCTGGAATCGAGCCCCGCATCGGGCTCCCTGCTCGGCAGGAGACCTGCTTCTCCCTCTCCCACTCCCCCTGCTTGTGTTCCCTCTCTCGCTGTGTCTCTCTCTGTCAAATAAGTAAATAAAATCTTTAAAAAAAAAAAAAGATGCAGTGGGAAAGCTTGGACTTTGAAGTCATATCAACCTTTGTTAAAATACATGTGAGGCTTTGGGCAAACTGCTTTTTTTCTATGAGCCTGATTCAGTGTACTTCCCATGCAGATGATGTTGATGATAGCTACTACTGAGATTGGTAGGATTAATAAAATGAAAATGTACATAGCAGGTTGCACAACTTTGTGAACATACTAGAAACCACTAAACTTTATATTTTTAAAAGGGTAAAATTTAGGGCATATCAATTATATTTCAATAAAAAATGAAGCACATAACAAAGTGCCTGGCACAGAGTGTCACCCAACAAAACTTTTTTCCTTCTGCTGTAATTGGTAACTGTGGCCATGGTAACTGTGGTATACAAACCGCTGGATGGCATAAATTGCAACTGGGATCTGATTTTTTAGAAAACTGGTGGGAGCTTTACATTATTGCTATGGTCTGAATGTTGGTGTCCCCTCAAAATTCATATATTGAAATCCTAGGACGCATTTAAGTCATGAGGGTGAAACCCAAAATGGGATTCATGCCATTTAACAAAGGCTCCAGAAAGCTCCCTAGCCCCTTGCCACCATGTGAGGAAACAAAAAGTCTGCGACCCAGGAGAGGCCCTCACCCAACCATGCTGGCAACCTGATCTTGGACTTCCAGCCTCCAGAACTGTAAGCAATACATTTTTGCTGCTTATAAGCTATCCAGACTGTGGGATTTTGTTAGTGAGGCTCAAATGGACTAAAACGGCCATGTTTAACAAGAGCGTGCACTTGTTGGGGGCATCTGGTTACAAATGTAAGATGGAATACAGTTATCTCCATTTCTTCCTCTAATAACACTAATATGGTAGGAACAGAATACAAATGGTATAAATCCACAAAGCCAACGAGAACAGAAGAGGAAATGACAACAAACAAATGTTGATAATATTTTGAAAGGTGGAAAGCTGAAGTTTTCTGCAGGAAAGGGTACCTGGAATTTGAGGTGCCAGGTAATTTTGGACAAATTTAGGATGAGGGGTGGAACTCAAAATAGGACAGATTGAAAGTTTATATATCAAAAAATTAGAACTCAATATTCTATTGTTTTGTACACTCAAACAACAAACCCCCTGCCCCACCCCGTGGGAGAGAGGAGGTTTATTCTCTGGGGAAATTAAACTAGAGAGACTCCAGAATTGGTGATACAAGTCAGATCAGAGTAAAAAGGTGAAAGGCCAGCAGGAAAACACAGTTAAGGAGAAATATACTGAAGCTAGAGTGAGACTCGAAATTCCCTCCCCTCCTTGGTCCTCAGGAAGCTGGAATCCAGGTTTATACCTCCTCCTCCCTCTGACCACCAGGTGGAATATTGGAGAATTCCTCTTGTGACACTAGCATGTCTCCAAACCATGGCATGCATCTATAGACTTCCACACAATTATCCTGGTTAAAAGCCTGCTCCCATCCACTAAGTATGTGTTAACCTTTTCAGGGCCTCACTCTGAATTATGAAAGGATGGGCATGGATTCCCAGACAGTTGGCAAATTTCTGTAAGCTGGAAGACAATAACCAGACAAAACCAATCCCAATTAGTGAGGACAGGTGAATTTATGCTACAAAACAAACAACCTCAAAATTCTAGTGGTATAAAATAACACTCCTGCCACATGCTCACAATGGGTTGCCGGGCAAGATTTGCACATTATATTTACTCAGTGACCTAAACCTCTAGAGCAGCCACTCTCTCATACCTGGCCAATCACCATGCCAGAGCCTGAGCGGGGGAGACTCTAGAGGGCCTGGAATGAGCAGTTAAATTATCTGACCTGACACACATCCCTTCAGCTCACTACTGACTTGAACTAGTTATATGAGCCCATTCAACAATAAGTGCTCTAAAAGCACAATATTACCACATGCTTGTAAAGTAGAGATGTGCAATTATTAATGAATAATGCCAGGGGCAAGCACAAAGGAAAAATAGAGATAAGCCACAGAACAGAAGCAAAATTTTAGGACAAGCTGTCAATAATATACTTAAATATGTTTAAATATATTGTATTCATGGTACAAAAAGTAAATGTCATTTAAGAAAAAAGAGTAGTCTAACAACAAAAAAATTATCTTGGAAATTAAATATATATATTTTATATATTTATATAAATATACATATATAGTCACATATCCAGAAAATTTGAAAACTCTAGTAGAGTGTTGGGGAAAAAAACTTAAATATCTTAGAAAATGTATTACAAAGAGGGGTGCCTGAGTGGCTCAGTTGGTTAAGTGCCTGCCTTCGGCTCAAGTCATGATTCCAATGTCCTGGGATGGAGTCTGGCATTGGGCTCCCTGCTCAGCAGGAGCCTGCTTCTCTCTCTGCTGCTCCCCCTGCTTGTGCTCGTTCTCTCTCCTCTCTTTCTGACAAATAAATAAATAAAATCTTAAAAAAAAAGAAAAGAAAATGTATTACAAAGAGATGGAAAAGAGGAGACATAGGCTTAAAAAATGAAGCACTTTCATTTCAACATTTGATGAATAGGAATTTCTGAAAGAGATATCCAAGAGCAAAGAAAGCGAGAAGTTATCAAATAAGGAATTCAACAGAATTTCCTATGGCATAAGTTTTCAGACTGGAAAAGCCCACCAAGTGCCAGGAAAATAAAGACCCATACCAAGGCAGCTTTGTGTACACAGGATCATCTTTACCTTCTAAGTTCATCCCTAGTGTAAAACCTGGAAACTATTTCCCATGCTCCCTTACCTCAGGATTTCTATTAATATTACCAAAGAGAAGCACTCACAAGAACTTTGGAAGGCAGGAGAGAAGGAAAAGCCATAATTCACAGGCACCAGCTGAGAAGAAGCAACTGGACATTGGCAGATGTGGAGTTTCTCCCACAGTTTGGGATTCTTCTCGAGAACCACCCACTTTGGTGTTATAAGAAGCTGAGATCAATAGCTGCTGCCCTCTTGTGTGACCTGTACTTCCTCATCTTCACTCCCTAGTTGTGTAAAGTTATAGCTCACTGTATTAAGCATATTCCTACTTGAAACATCTAGAAAATATAGAATATTTGATTCTAACTCCTGAAGGAAACTATAGTACATTATCATAGCATTTCCAAACAGCAAGGATAAAGAAAAATCCTAAAAGCTTGTAGGGCTGGAATGAGAGAACAGCATTCCAAACATTAGTATCAGAATGGCCTCAGATGCACAACCTTGGATATTATAAGTAGCTTTCAAAATGCTCAGGCAAAAATCATTTACAACCTACAATGTATAATTCTTAGACAATATTCTTAGATAAAATGATTTATAACCTAGAGATACAAATAATCAAATATGAACATAAAACAAAGACTAACTAAAAGTGAAGGTGCCAAAAACTTACTGTTGAGGACACAACTGGAGATCTTGTTTCACCAAGATTATGAGGATACCAAGAGGGAGAAAGACTAGGAACTAGGGGTTAAGTTAAAGAAAGAGGAGAAAGAAAATTCCTAGGTGATAGTGAACTGTTAGGAATCCCAATAGGACAAGAGAACAAGAAATCTACATTGGAGGGAAGATGCTCCATGGAGATGCCTCTGAAAGAAAGTTATCTGATGTGTTTAATAATATTGAAAGGAGTGTTGTCATTCTACAAGAGAGTTTGGGAAAGGAATAATGGTACTGTAATAGATAGCATTATTTACTCAACAATATTTGCTGGTTTTCCCTGACACTTTTCTCTTTGAGAGGAGTATATTTCCTGCATTACTGATGTCAGAGATGGCCATGTGACCTACTCTGGCCAATGAAATGAGAGCAAAAGTAGAACGGCCACTTCATTGTGGAAGTTTTAAGAGCCATCATGTGGTTATTCCATTCCCTTTTCTATCTCCTAACAGGTTCTAGATAAGGACTGCTTCTTCATCCCAGAACATAGAAAAAGGGAACCTGGAGGAGACTGATAGCCATCTGAAGTTGAAAAGAATAGAGTAAGAAATAAACCTTTGTTGTCATAAGCATCTAGGATTTGGGGGTGATTTTTTACCTCAACATAATTTATCATAAGTTGATTAAGTGGTTTCTATGCAGAAACCAAATAATCCAGCAAACAAAAGCAGCATTAATGCCAGGGCAGACAAACAGTTGCATAAGAAACGAAATGAACAGTAGTATATTATATGGCTCAAATATGAACAATTCATTCATTCACTCAACAAATCTATTATTAGAATCCATCATGTGCTAGGCATTGTTTTAGGCCCTGGAAATAGAATAATGGATGAAATAGACAATATTGTTGTCTTCATAGAAATTACAACCATGTATGCATACAGACAATGAACAAACATCAAGTAAATATATCATAGTTCACTGAAAAATTGAGTAAGGTAAGGAGGAAGAGGAGCACCATGGGGTGTATTTTACATAGGACATAACATTTGCACTGAGACTAGAAGGAACTGAGAGATTGAGCCATGTGAAATCTGAAGTAAGAGTCTTCCAGGAAAGGAATAAGTATAAGGACTCAAAGCAGAGCACATTTGGCATTTTGGGAGAAATGGCATGCAGGCCAGTGGGGTTAGAAGAGAATGGTGAGAATGACAGAAAATGATGAGATTAGAGAGGTGGATGGGGCCAGATCTTTACCTGGGATCTGAAAGATCATTTCAAGGGCTTTGGATTTTACTTTAAATGGGTGGCAAGCCATTGGTTGTTGAGCAGAGGACTGCCAGGATCTGATTTAAGAGTTTTAAAGCTCACTCTGACAGCTCTGTTGTTAGCAAGAGGTACGTGTGTCTTGGGCCAGGGCTATAGCCATGTAAATGATGACAAGTAGATAGATTTTTGAATGTATATGGAATGGACAGTATTATTGTGACTATAGAAAAACATAATTTATAAAATAATGTGAACACTGAATGTTGAATTAAACCAAAATAGCAACATAAATATATTGAAGTGATGAGGAGAAATACATCTGTGTGTATGTGTGTGTGTATGTGTGTGTATAGAAGAACTGGCCCAACAACAGACATGTAGATCAATAGAACAGAATATAAAGTCCAGAAATGAACCCAGAACTATATGGTCAACTAATATTCAACAAAGCAGGGAAGAATATCCAATGGAAAAAAGAGTCTCTTCAACAAGTGGTGTTGGGAAAATTGGACAGCAACATGCAAAAGAATGAAAGTGGACCACTTTCTTACACCAAATGCAAAAATAGACTCAAAATGGATGAAAGGCCTAAATGTGAGACAGGAATCCATCAAAATCCTAGAGGAGAACACCTCTGACATCAGCCATATGTCTCTGACTAGATATGTCTCCTAAGGCAAGAGAAACAAAAGCAAAAATGAACTATTGGGACTTTATCAAGATAAGAAGCTTCTGCACTGAAGGAAACAATCAACAAAACTAAAAGGCAACCTTTGGAATGGGAGAAGACATTTGCAAATGACATCTGATAAAGGATTGGTATCCAAAATCCATAAAGAATTTATCAAACTCAACATCCAAAACCAAATAATCCAGTTAAGCAATGGGCAGAAGACATGAATAGACATTTTTCCAAAAAAAAGATATATAAATAGCTAACAGACACTTGAAAAGATGCTCAACATCACTCATCATCAGGGAAATACAAATTAAAACTGCAATGAGATACCACCTCACACATGCCAGAATGGCTAAAATTAACAACACAGGAAACAACAGATATTGGTAAGGATGCTGAGAAAGGGGAACCCTCTTACACACTTGTATTCCTTGGTGGGAATGCAAACTGGTGCAGCCACTCTGGAAAACAGTATGGAGGCTCCTTAAAAAATAAAAAATAGAACTACCCTACAATCCAGCAATTGCACTAGGTATTTGCCCAAAGGATACAAAAATTCTGATTCAAAGGGATACATGCACCCTGATGTTTATAGCAGCGTTATCAATGATAGCCAAATTATGGAAAGAGCCCAAATGTCCATCAACTAATGAGTGGATAAAGAAGATGTGGTGTGTGTGTGTGTGTGTGTGGTGTGTGTGTGTGTGTGTATATAATGGAATATTACTCAGCCATCAAATAGAATGAAATCTCGCCATTTGCAACAACATGGATGGAGCTAGAGTGTATTAAGCTAAGTGAAATAAATCAGTCGGAGAAAGACAAATACCATATGATTTTACTCATGTGGAATATAAGAAACAAAACAGATGAACATGGGGGGGAGAGAGAGGCAAACCATAAAACAGACTCTTAACTATAGAGAGCGAACTGAGAGATGCTAGAGGAGAGGTTGGAGGAGGACGGACTAAATCAGTGATGGGCATTAAGGAGGGCACTTGCTGTGATGAGCACTGGGGTCATATGTAAGTGATGAATTACTAAATTCTACACCTGAAACTAATATCACACTGTATGTTAACCAACTGGAATTTAAATAAAAACTACAAAAAATTAAATAAAATAAATTAAAATAAAGAACTAAATCCTCATCTTTCAAAGCTAGAAGTCAGTAAATACTATCAAAAACTGAAAAATAAAATAACAAAGTGTAAACATATTATTTAGAAACATGGAGATAAAAATCCAGAGAAAATTGAAAAGGTTGAAAAGGTTAGAAGGGTTTGCCTTTGGGAAATGGGAGCAGGTGAGTGAGAAGATGGAGACAGAAGACAGCTGTTTTCATGATGAGCCTTACAGTATTATTTGATAGTAAATCTATGTATGTATATGACTTTGACAAAAATAGAAATGAATATTTTTTAAAAAGTGCTCAAATACTTTAAGAAAATACTTAACACCTACAATGTAAAGAACAGTATACGAGAACAGGGATGGAAAGGAGAGTCATACATAATGGAAGCTTTGTTCTCAAGATATTTACACTTTATTATTTAGAATCTGGCTTAGCCACTGTTACAGAGACCCCAAAATAAGGTAGAAGTTCATTTTTCTCCATGTAACAGTCTTGAAACAAACTGTTCAAGGCTGGTATGGAAGACCAAAGGTTCAGGAACAAGGAATCCTTCCAACCTGTGCCATGAATACTCAGATCAATACCCAAGTCATCCTGACTTATTGAAAATGTGTCTTTAAATTCAGTTATTTGGTCTCTGTAAGACTCCTTATGGGAAAGGAGAAGTAGCAACAGGGTGGGATGAGTGTGGACTTCAGAACCAGACAATCCTGGGCTTGGATCCCAGCTCCATCAGTTATTAGCAGAGACAACTCATTAATTAGACCCTTTACACTTCCATTTCCCCATCTATAAGATGGATAAAATACTATCTATTTTATGTGTTAGGATTAAGTGAAATATTATGTAAGCCTAAACAGTGGCTCTCATGACACAATTTTTCAATAAATTGTGGCTATAATATTAGCTAAAGTGAGGATCTTAAAAGAAATAGTTAAAATATAAATCAGATCTTGTCACACATTCCCTTTCACATTTAGAATCTGGCCCAAATTCCTTATCACACCCTACAAGACCACACATGATCTGATTCTTGGCCTCCACTCTTCACTCCATCCAAGCAAACTCACACCTTAGGGCCTAGGCCCTTGGTGGTCCCTTTGCCTGGAATTCTCTTCCCCTAACTATACACATGACTTGCTCCCTCATTTTATTCAGAATTATGCTAAAATATCACCTCCTCAGAAAGGTACTTACTAGCCACCCCGCTAAAATAATAACCACGATTCTGTTGTCTCATAACTCTAGTTTCTATTTTATGTATGGCATTCACCAATCCATCATATTCTACATTATCCATCTCTCACAAGAAAATGTTAGCCCCCTGAGGGCAAGGACTTTGTAATGCTCCACAGCTGTATCCCCAGCATCCGAAAATATGCCTGGCACACTCTAGGCCCTCCATCGATGTATGTTGCAAATGCAATGCTCAGCAACATTAGAACACATATGCCCTCTACCCATTCATAATCTGGATGATCATGGACAAATTGATTTCAGTAGCAAGGAGAAGCAGCAAAGGCAGAGAATGAAGGATGAAGGGAGACAGAATCCACCAAGGGAAAAACCTTTGGAATGTGACTGAGGGTTATATCTGTGTATGCCAAAAGGCAAGCTGTCTGAGGAGCCCTTGACGGAGGCCCATCAGCTGAGACAATAACCCCTTCATCTTGTGTTTGTTTTGTGCACCCTGTTTCTTGACTTTGTGTTGATCTCTATAGTACCACACTGAGCTTTGAGTTCATGCTCCCATCACTTAAAAGTGATGAAATAGTCCTCTGAGCCAAGATGTTCTGGTCCAGCTGTCTATACAGATCAATAAATTAGGTATTGACCAAGATTTTTTCATTTTGTACAAAGTATTTCGTACTTAATAAAGACTGGTGAAATGGAAGGGAGATGTGGAAAGTTAGAAAATAGCCTTTTAGAATGGATACACTTTCAGGGTTTAGATACCTGATTAAATGTGTTTAATGGAAACAAAAAGGTTTCTTTCTCTTAACAAGTATTGTTAACCTTGGACCACGAATAGAGATTTACAACACTGTGACTCTGGACTTCAAATTAGTCAAAAGAACAAAAAGGTAAAATGCAAAGTAGAAATTCAGAGCCAAAATTAAATGAATCATTCCCACCAATTTCTAATGTGTTCCTTTCCCTGTTAGTAAAAATAATTTAAAAAGTAAGAATTGAAGAACTCAAATACATGAGGCTAAAGAGCATCCTACTAAAGAATGAATAGGTCAACCAGGAAATTAAAGAAGAATTTAAAAAATTCATGGAAACCAATGAAAATGAAAACACAACTATTCAAAATGTTTGGGATGCAGCAAAGGCAGTCCTAAGAGGAAAGTATACAGCAATACAAGCCTTTCTCAAGAAATAAGAAAGGTCTCAAGTACACAACCTAACCCTACACCTAAAGGAGCTGGAGAAAGAACAGCAAATAAAGCCTAAACCCAGCAGGAGAAGAGAAATAATAAAGATCAGAGCAGAAATCAATGAAATAGAAACCAAAAGAACATCAGAACAGATCAATGAAACTAGGAGCTTGTTCTCTGAAAGAATTAATAAGATTGATAAACCCCTGGCCAGGCTTATCAAAAAGAGAAGAGAAATGACCCAAATCAACAAAATCATGAATGAAAGAGGAGACATCACAACCAACACCAAAGAAATACAAACAATTATAAGAACATATTATGAGCAACTCTATGCCAGCAAATTAGATAACCTGGAAGAAATGGATGCATTCCTAGAGATGTATCAACTACCAACACTGAACCAGGAAGAAATAGAAAGCCTGAACAGACCTATAACCATTAAGGAAATTGAAGCAGTCATCAAAAATCTCCCAACAAACAAAAGCCCAGGGCCAGATGGCTTCCCAGGGGAATTCTACCAAACATTTCAAGAAGAATTAATACCTATTCTTCTGAAACTGTTCCAAAAAATAGAAATGGAAGGAAAACTTCCAAACTCGTTTTATGAGGCCAGCATTACCTTGATCCCAAAACCAGACAAAGACCCCATCAAAAAGGAGAATTACAGACCAATATCCTTGATGAACATGGATGCAAAAATTCTCACCAAAATACTAGCCAATAGGATCCAACACTACATTAAAAGGATTATTCACCACGACCAAGTGGGATTTATCCCTGGGCTGCAAGGTTGGTTCAACATCCGCAAATCAATCAACATGATACAATACATTAACAAAAGAAAGAACAAGAATCATATGATCCTCTCAATAGATGCAGAAAAAGCATTTGACAAAGTACCGCATCCTTTCTTGGTCAAAACACTTCAGAGTATAGGCATAGAGGGTGCATACCTCAATATCGTAAAAGCCATCTATGAAAAACCTACAGCGAATATCATTCTCAATGGGGAAAAACTGAGAGCTTTCCCCCTAAGGTCAGGAACGTGGCAGGGATGTCCACTATCACCACTGCTATTCAACATAGTATTAGAAGTCCTAGCCACAGCAATCAGACAACAAAAAGAAATCAAAGGCATCCAAATCAGCAAGGAAGAAGTCAAACTCTCACTCTTTGCAGATGATAGGATACTTTATGTGGAAAACCCAAAAGACTCCACCCCCAAACTGCTAGAACTCATACAGGAATTCAGTAAAGTGGCAGGATATAAAATCAATGCACAGAAGTCAGTGGCATTCCTATACACCAACAACAAGACAGAAGAAAGAGAAATTAAGGAGTCGATCCCATTTAAAATTGCACCCAAAACCATAAGATATCTAGGAATAAATCTAACCAAAGAGGCAAAGGATCTGTACTCAGAAAACTATAAAATACTCATGAAAGAAATTGAGGAAGACACAAAGAAATGAAAAAATGTTCCATGCTCATGGATTGGAAGAACAAATATTGTGAAGATGTCAATGCTACCTAGAGCAATCTACATGTTCAATGCAATCCCCATCAAAATACCATCCACTTTTTTCAAAGAAATGGAACAAATAATCCTAAAATTTGTATGGAACCAGAAAAGACCCCAAATAGCCAGAGGAATGTTGAAAAAGAAGAGCAAAGCTGGCGGCATCAAAATTCCGGACTTCCAGCTCTATTACAAAGCTGTCATCATCAAGACAGTATGGTACTGGCACAAAAACAGGCACATAGATCAATGGAACAGAATAGAGAGTCCAGAAATGGACCCTCAACTCTATGGTCAACTAATCTTTGACATAGCAGGAAAGAATGTCCAATGGAAAAAAGACAGTCTCTTCAACAAATGGTGTTGGGAAAATTGGACAGCCACATGCAGAAGAATAAAAATTGGACAGCCACATGCAGAAGAATGAAACTGGACAGCCACATGCAGAAGAATGAAATTTCCTTACACCACACACAAAAATAGACTCAAAATGGTTGAAAGACCAAAATGTGAGACAGGAGTCCATCAAAATCCTAAAGGAGAACACAGGCAGCAACCTCTTTGACCTCAGGCACAGCAACTTATTCCTAAAACATTGCCAAAGGCAAGGGAAGCAAGGGCAAAAATGAACTATTGGGACTTCATCAAGATAAAAAGCTTTTGCAAAGCAAAGGAAACAGTCAACAAAACCAAAAGACAACCGACAGAATGGGAGAAGATATTTGCAAATGACATATCAGATAAAGGGCTAGTATCCAAAATCTATAAAGAACTTATCAAACTCAACACCCAAAGAACAAACAATCCAATCAAGAAATGGGCAGAAGACATGAACAGACATTTTTCCAAAGACATCCAAATGGCCAACAGACACATGAAAAAGTGCTCAACATCGCTCGGCATCAGGGAAATCCAAATCAAAACCTCAATGAGATACCACCTCACACCAGTCAGAATGGCTAAAATTAACAAGTCAGGAAACGACAGATGTTGGCGGGGATGCGGAGAAACGGGAACCCTCCTACACTGTTGGTGGGAATGCAAGCTGATGCAGCCACTCTGGAAAACAGTATGGAGGTTCCTCAAAAAGTTGAAAATAGAGCTACCATTCGACCCAGCAATTGCACTACTGGGTATTTACCCCAAAGATACAAATGTAGGGATCCAAAGGGGTACATGCACCCTGATATTTATAGCAGCAATGTCCACAATAGCCAAACTATGGAAAGAGCCAAGATGTCCATCAACAGACGAATGGATAAAGAAGAAGTGGTATATATATACAATGGAATGTTATGCAGCCATCAAAAAGAATGAGATCTTGCCATTTGCAACAACGTGGATGGAACTGGAGGGTATTATGCTGAGCAAAATAAGTCAAACAGAGAAAGACATGTATCATATGACCTCACTGATATGAGGAATTCTTAATCGCAGGAAACAAACTGAGGGTTGCTAGAGTGGGGGGTGGGGTGGGAAGGATGGGGTGACTGGGTGATCGACACTGGGGAGGGTATGTGCTCTGGTAAGCGCTGTTAATTGTGCAAGACTGTTGAATCTCAGATCTGTACCTCTGAAACAAATAATGCAATATATGTTAAGAAAAAAAAAAAAGAAGAAGATAGCAGGAGGGGAAGAATGAAGGGGGGGAAATCGGAGGGGAAGACGAACCATGAGAGAAGATGGACTGTGAAAAACAAACTGAGGGTTCTAGAGGGGAGGGGGGTGGGTGGATGGGTTAGCCTGGTGGTGGTTATTGAGGAGGGCACATTCTGCATGGAGCACTGGGTGTTATGCACAAACAATGAATCATGGAACACTACATCTAAAACTAATGATGTAATGTATGGTGATTAACATAACAATAAAAAAATTTTTTAAAATGTAAGAATTGAGATGGTTTGCCTTTTGAGTAACCGAACTGTCAGATTTTTAATATATTGTAGATTTGAATATCATATTCAACATAATCGGTATTTTATGTATAGAGGTACTTATGAAATAAGTATCAGTTGGTTTATTAAATGGAGGTTCAGATTTACATTTACCACTTTCTAGATGAAATCAACACATGTGGAAGAAAACTCCAGTGCTTTCTTACATTGGTTAATATGACTTAAATTTCCCTTATGTTACTCCATAATCCATTTATCACTTGATTTTGTTTGGTCGAATTTTCATTTTAAAAATCCTAAGATGTTTATAACTGACTAACATAAAGCTTTTATTTCCCTGATTTCTACAAATGTACTATCAGCTCAAACATCCTTACAAGCCTGTGTTACATGATTCTCATTTCCTCTTACCACTTCTCTACCCAGGTACCCACTTTGGCCAGCTATACCCACAGAGTGCCATAAACTACTTCTTTGGCCTTTGGTGTTTGATATTGTCTGACCCAGGTATAGGGGCCTCTGGCGGGCTCCATGCAAACCTAGAGCTGCTGTTGAAGAGAATCTGAAGTGGGATGATCTACCTTCTACTTCTTTAATCCATAAACAAACTCTGAAGTGGAAGAGTTTCCTGGTCTATGTCATAGACATTTTTTTTCCCCATCTCCATACTGTGTCTATTTGAAACAGAGGCAGCTAGGAGAATAATATTCATATACTATTCTTCAGTTATTTTTAGAAAACATTTGTTTTTAAAGTACTGTCAGCCATTGCTATAAATTAGATTTTAACTTAATAAGAAATTGGTTATATATTGTTAATGGTCTACATAAAAATGAATCCTTGCTTGGGGAACCTGGGTGGCTCAGTCGGTTAAGCATCTGCCTTTGGCTCAGGTCATGATCCCAGGGTCTTGGGGTCAAGCCCCACATCCAGCTCCCTGCTCAGCAGGGAGTCTGTTTATCCCTCTCTCTCAGACCCTCCCCACCCACCCCCCGCCACCACCCCACCCTTGCTGGTGCGTTCATGCACCTATGCACTCTCTCTCAAATAAATAAAATCTTTAAAAAATAATAATAAAATAAAGATGACAGATTTCTGGACCCATTTAATCTCCACCAACTTCATCACCTGAGGGGAACCTGTGAAAATGCATTTTCACAAGAACTCCTGGTGACTCTTCCTTGAGAAACATGCTATACACCAGTGGTCTCATAAGTGGAATACACATGACAGTTTAGTAGGGTATGGAAAGAAAATAGAGGAAATTCGATTTCTATTCATTTATTTCCTCCTTTTATAATTTCCATTTTTGTGGATGTTATACAATATATTAACAGAGTAGTGCATGCATTTTATTAAATAAATAAGCATAGTTATTTTTAGCATATCCACAGGAAATCAGGTAAGATTTCCTGAAGGGGTGGCAACTGAGGTCGACCTTAAAAGATGGATAGAATCCACCTATCCCAAAGGGGAGAGGAGAAGGCAGGTGGTCAGGCCTGTGAAGATATTCCAAGTGGGGAATACATTGTGAACAAAACCCTAGAGGAGAGAAAAATGATGATGTATGCTTTGAATTACAGTGTGATGCTCTTATAGAACAAAGAGGCAGAAAGAATGTGGCAAGAAAGGACAATGGACAATACATGAAATGATGATACATATACACAGGATGAGCAATTACTACATGAGTGGAGAAGTGAGAGGAGGTGTGAGAGATATCAAGATAATTTGGCCTCTACTTCATAAGATATCATGAGGAGAGCTCCACCTTTCTCATCAGATGACTTGAGTTCAATTCCTGATTCTATCATGGACCAACTAAGGCCCTGCAAAAACTACTTCATGTCTCTGAGCCCCACTTTTCTCATTTTGAAAAATAGATTTAATATCAATGCCTGAATGCTTTATCTCACAAATCTTATAAATATTGCCTAACATGGTTCTTAAGTTAGCATCAATTAGTTAAATTATTAACATCAACTCCTAAAAGTGTATCTCTATTTAAGATAAGTCCACAACTGTACACCTTGTAAGCCATAAGGCTAAGATGGGAAATATAGATTTTTGAGAACTATTTGTTTAAATACACAATTATAAAAATTGCCTCTTTGCCTAAAACGGTGTGAATTCTGGTTTAATTAAGCTCCTCCCTGATTATGTTATTATTCAGTTTCCTGTAACCTGGAGTGCACTGAGAGGTGAGGGATAACTCCTATACCTCACCATATCCTCCTAATATGAGTTTACAGTGTTAACGCTCACTGAACAGAGCTAACTTGAAAACATTATGATCTCAATGAGAAAAGCCAAATGCATCTCATCAGTTGGTCAAATGAAAACTACTCAGAATAATGTTTAAAGAGCATTACAATGGTGTGTGATTTTAGCTATTAGAAAATCATTTCCTCCCCTACCCCTGCCCAAATCCTCCTCCCAACCCCAACCCCTGGGCTACCCAAAATTCATCTCTTTAACACTGTGTGTGGGTTTAGAACTTCATTTATGCTAATGAGCTCTTATTTCAAAATGTCAATTCTTTGGAAGTCTATCAGAGAATCTGCCTTAGTGGGTTAACTGGCTAACTAGCTATATTTCATTCTAACATATGGTTGATATGTGTATGTCACCAAGGGATTAATGGTGTTGATCCTGAGCAGAGAGTAGAAGTAATTAAGGAGCAAGAGGGAGTTGAACAGCACAGCTATCTTTGGCACTTTGAAAAACCAAAGGCAGTTCTGAAGGTTCTAGGACACTTTTTTAAGATTTTATTTATTTATTTGAGAGAGAGAGTGTGTATGTGAGCAGGGGGAGGGGCAGAGGGAGAGGGAGGGAGAGAATCTCAAGCAGACTCTGCACTCAGCTCAGGACTCAATCTCATAATCCTGAGATCATGATCTGAGCCAAAATTGAGAGTCACACGCTTAACTGACTGAGTCACCCAGGAGCCCCTCTAGGATATTTTAAAAGCAGAATGAAGACTAGAGGAAAGTTCAACCTATACTCACATTAAATATCCTTACAGACACACTAATATAATAAGATGCCCTTTTCTGTATATATCAAACTTGGTTGCCCTTGGTTTGCCCTCTTTCTCAAATTAGTTGACTATGCGTTAGTGTGTGAGTGCATGTTACTTTGTGCTCTGATTTTCAGGCAATAGCAGCAACAAAAACAAGAACAACACTGACAGTAATAGCTAACATTGACTGAGAAGGTTGCCTGGCATCATGTCAAGAACACAGATGTTGGCCAGTCAGCCTGGGTTCAAATTCTGGCTTTTTCACTGCCAGCCAGGTTATCCTGCACCTCTCTGTGCCTCAATTTCCTAATCTTTAAAAGAGGAATAATAATAACGGTACCTCCCTCCTAGGATTGTTGTGAGGATTAGATGAGTATGTAAGGTACACAGAATGGTGTCTGGCCTATCAGAAGTACTCAGTAATGTGAGTCTTTCCTGTTGAGTGCTAATCCAATCCAAGATCCCATAATATGTCCTTTATCAACATTAATATAATCCACAGAGTAAACCTTTTACATTTTATAGATGAGAAGACTGAGGTTCAGGGAGCCCAGGTTATTGGCCAGCATGGGACTGGCCACCAAGGGATTAAGAGTGTTGATGATGAACAGAAAGAGATAGGGCCAGGACTCCACCTCAGGTCTACGTGGTGCCAAGTCCAAGCTCTGAGCACCTGTGCTTTCCTGCAACATGTGTGAGGTGCTCGTAATGGTACAAAGAGAAATTGCTAGGTTCTTTGTATGTTAAGTAAGAATTTAAGTAACTCTCTGCTATGGTGTCTATTATATTTTCCTAAAGTTTTGAGGTGGGATTCACAGGATAACTCTAGGTACCTTCAGTCAATTTATTCTGGAAAAAAATTGACCACTTACTCTGTACTTATTGACCCACTCTAAAATTCTCTGAAAAATCAAAAATTCCTTCTCTGTATCTAAAAATTTTATGACCTAATCACTACATCTATGTGGCTGTACTCTAGATAAAGGTACAGATTAGCACACCAAAGTTTTTGCTGATATGTGGAAACAAAATGTTTTCCTCCTAATATTTAAAAATATCAAAAGATAGGATCCACCCAGGTACAATCCAGTCAATTTCTTTTCTGCACTTTTCAAGTTTTAAGATAAACACTTGTCCTAGGAAACATCTAAGGAATTACAGAAAACCCAACATTATTGATCCTATAGGAACTGGTTTTGGAAAGAGATGGCCAATAGTCAGATGATGCATAACTTAATTGGTACTTCGTACAACAGAAAAGTAGATATTTTGCTTTCTCTCAACAGAAACCAGATCTGGAACAAAATATCTGATGTTTATAATAATATCTAAATGTACTATCTGCTTTAGAGCTACCACCTGGTTCTTCACCTAGAAGTAAATGCTACAGGCAGAGTACTGGGAAATGAGAAATGGATATTTCATTGTGGGCAACTTTAAGCTGTCTACTCAGTTTGCTTTGCACCCTGGGTGCTTACCCCCCAGACTCCAGGATATGACCCAGCAGCAAGTTGACACCCTATGACTCTATATCCTTAGAAATGGTAGTTTGGCCCACAGGTGGATGCTTAATAAAACTAGATCAGATTCAAACTTGTAGAAATTGATCTACACGTGTGACAGAAACTTTGACATGCAATCACAGAAATCGGGGATGTGAAGCAAAGAAAGCTAGCCCTCACAGAGATAGGAGATGGAAGCAGTGACTGAGAGTCAGAAGATGAGAGCAAGCTACTTCTCCAGGATCTTGTCCCAGACTGCATCTCCACCCATGGAGCCAAAAGGAGAAACACAAGACACTGTCCATTGGATGGACCTATAAGATTCAATGAAAGTAAAAAAGTCAGTCATAAAATCTGTTGACTAATAAGTGGTCTTTTTTGCTCTTACTAACATGACCCACTACTTAAAGCAAGATTCTTGAGGTATGGGTTATGCAGTAGATAGGGGCTTTGGAAACTGATTCTTATTTTATATGCACAGGAAAGATTTTATTAAATGAATCCAGGCATGTAAAATTTAGTCCAATTAGCACCATTCAGTATTGTTAAGCCATCTAAGCAATTTTCATTAGTATCTTTTTATGCATATTCAAGAATATACAATGAGAGTAGGAAATACCCATTTCTACAGTACACTGATTAGAGAGAAAAATTCAGTTTGAATTCATCAACTGGGAAGCTTTTTTTTTTGGATTAATTATTGATGAATGGCCCATCAGGTGCTCATAGACTACAGTGACAAGATTTGTCTTGAATAAATTCAAAAGTGCTTTATTTATGGTAGCTCTAAATTATCGATTGTATTACAAAGATCTTAGAGTTTTTTTCCTCTGGGAGATAGTTTTTTAACTGTACCCTGAAATATTGGTCAGTAGTAAGTTTAGTGACACTATTTGTCCTTCATTAACCTGTTTTAAAAATCATATAGCAGTTGCTAGATATATAAGTGATGGAAAATGGAGAATAGAACCAAATCTCTTGGGAAAAAAAATTAAAGGGAAAGAACACAGAATGAGGTAAATAAGTCAAAGAATGTATTTGAATTCCTAATTTTATTTCAAGTATGTGTGTAGATACAGCTCAAGACTAACTAAGTGCCATTTTAATGTAATCAGAATTATACAGCCAGGTGACACTGTTTCACTATTAAAAATATACTGCAACAAACAGGAATTCCTCCTTCCTATTTCTTGCCTCCTTTTTTTCTTCTTTTTAGTTTTCACAACATTACCTCATTCTTAAGTTTAGAGAACAGCTACTGCATGTGACATATTTACAGAAAAATTCTACTTCAGATTATAACACTAGAGAAAATGACCGGGTCCTCAAGAGGATACACAAACACCAGGGATGGAATGAACTCACCAGCTATCTGAAATGAGTTACAAGAGACAGCCACAGGCTCCTGAGCTGGGAACCCGGGTGAGTTCAAAGTAACCAAAACTAATCATCTCATCTCTAGAATTTAATGAAGGTTTAGGTATTTTATACCTCGGTGTGGTTTTTCAAAAGAATAGTTGGTAATGAATAAGTTTAGGGACCTTAAATAATGTCAACAGAATGAATCTTCAAATGGTAAAACTGGTGAAATAAAAACAAACCATTTGAAAAATATCCAGTGAATCCAGTGTAATCTCTAATAGTCTGCTCCAGCATGAATTGTATTTACATAAAATTGTTTCAGATATTCACCTGGAAACTTCTGAGGATCTGTTAAGAAATGGCAAATTTCCTTGCTATTGCATCATTTCCTTTTTCTTCCCTTTCTTATTACTTATTGGGGTTACTGATAAGAAGTATAATCTTTGAGAAAACTTGAAATATATATGACCTATTGTTTTAACCATATTACCTTGGATGAAGAATGGTGAGGCCAGGTGCAGCTCAAGAGAGAGAAACCAGAAAATGTCTTACAGTTTTGTTATACTCACATTGCCCTGGGGAGAACACAACACACCATGCAAGACCACTGGGGTTTGGTCAAGAGGCAGAGAGAGAGAGGAGAACCATATGCAAGCACCTTTATTGTGCTTTCTGTGGGAAGAAACAAGTGAGGCAGAATACGCAGGCTTTGGGTTGGCTAGTTTGGGTAATTTCAGTAGGCTCTGAGGCACAGGGGCTCTCCCTGCTTTTCTGGTACTTGGCCCTGAGGCAATCAGATGCATAGCTATAGGTATAAGTTGGCAGATGTATGATGACTCAGAGTGTAAGAGGCCAGTGTGGGAGTTGGCTGAGGATGTGGACTTAATCTCTGCCCAAGAAGTAGAACTGACCAGCATTTATGGAAACTAACTTACACCTCTACAACAGCATATATAATGTGAGAGTAAATAGAAAAAATCTCAGGCCACTGCAATCAGGGAAGGCTATCTCCTAAGGATGACCATGAGGTCATTACTCTCCCAGTGAAGGAGTGACTGCAGATATGTTTTCATCTGTAAGTTCTCTTGCAACCAAATGGAGGGAGGGATACTATTCTCCCCAAATCCTGCTGTAAATTGGTAGAGATACACAAGACAGAAACAGAAAACGTCAGCCAGAATTCTCAGAAATACAAAATCTTTTACAAAATATAGGCAAAAGCAAACATCTTTAATGAGTCATTTGGTAAGCAATTCCTTACTAAAATCTAACCATTGAGCAATTGCAGAGAAGCCAAGAACTCCTCTACAAGTGATATTTAGAAATTTAGCACAATGGGAAAAAGCACTGCAACATGGACTGACATGGGGAAGGGCAGTGTGGCAGAGGGAGGAAAATGGATCAATGAATAAAGATGCCAGGAAAATTCAGCTCCATACCCAACAGGGAACACTTTTTTAGAGAGGAGGTCAAGAATTTTGACAGAATCTCATTAAATGTACTTGTAATCACTTGCTATGAATTTTTTTGTTTCTTGTATAGCAAATGCATATAACTCTCATTTCAGAGTGTGGTTTGATTATTGTCAATTTCTTATTTTGCCATCATAAAACTTATCTGACATATGTACAATGGAATATGATGCCGCCATAAGAAAGATGAGATCATGACATTTGTGACAACATGGATGGACCTAGAAGGTATTATGCTAAGTGAAATAAGTCAGGCTGAGAGAGACAAATACTGTATGATTTCACTCATAAGTGGAATCTTAAAAAAAAGAATAGACATAAAGCAGAATCAGACCTTTATTTATTTTTTATTTTTTATTTTTTATTTTTTTAGAATCAGACCTTTAAAGAGAGAGAATAAATGAATGGTTGCCAGAGTGGAGGGATGTGGGGGTTGGGAAAAATGGGTGAAGGGGTGTGGGAGACACAGGCTTCCAGTTATGGAATGAATAAGTCATGGGAATAAAAGGCACAGCGTAAGGAATATAGTTAATGATATTGTAGTAGCACTGTATGGGGACGGATAGCAGCTACAACTGTGGTGAGCAGAGCATAAGTAGAAGCTTGTCCGATCACTATGTTGTACACCTGAAACTAATGTAACAGTCTGTGTGTCAACTATACTCAAATAAAACAAAATTAAAAAAATTAAACAATAGAGGGGCGCCTGGGTGGCTCAGTCAGTCAAGCGTCTGACTCTTGATTTTGGCTCAGGTCATGATCTCAGAATCGTGAGATGGAGCCCCATGTTGGTTCCACACCGGGCATGGAGTCTGCTTGGAATTCTCTCTTTCCTCCTCTCCCTTCCCCCCCCCCCCATAAATCAATCAATAGAACCAGGTGATAGGGAAAATTAATAGTATTTACTAATAGAACAATTTAAAAATACTATGTGTTAGGAAAAATACAGAAATGTTTATATGGGTAAAAGGAAATGGGAGATACAGGCTTCCAGTTATAGAATGAAGTCATGGAATAAAAGGCACAGCATAGGGAATATAGTCAGTGATATTGTAATAGCATTATATGGTGACAGATGGCAGCTACACTTGTGCTGAGCCTCCTATAATGTATGTTGTACACCTGCAACTCATGTAACATTGTGTCAACTATACTTATATTAAAAAAATTTGTTTTAAGTATGATGTTGCTAAAGATGCCCAGACTAGGCAGAGCAAATGACTACAACCCTTGAAACAAAGGAAACTGCCTTGACCAGTCAGGGCAGTCCACCTGTTTGGCGTGGATCATTTATAGACCTGATACTCAGTTGTTAGGAATGTAGATGGCACCAGTAACTATGGGGAAGTACTTGCAGGAAAGTTTGCAAATGAGAGAGCTGAAGTCCAGCTGGATTAATTAAATTGTGTAAGGTCACACAACATTTCATTTCACAACAGCTGACTTTTGGTCCAGTATTTCTTCAACTAATCCACAACTCTCTGAATCCCTAAAGGCCCAACACAAGAGGGAATTGGAGGTTTGGAGAATATCAGTGATTTCTCCAGCTGTATGACTAATTGGTGGCAAAGAAAAGATGAGAACCCAGCTTTTTTGTTTTCAAGTCCACAGATGTTTGCCGCTAATGAACAGCGGTCAGCAGTGACTGGAGGGGAAAAAAATTAATAAATTGAGATAGATATGGTAGCACCACCCATAGAAGAATGATTAACAGAGGAGTTAGAAGAGCAGCAGCAAAGGTTTCACTATAATTGGCTAGTGTTCAAGAAATAAATACAGGAGATGGATTATGTAAAATTGATTTCATTAAACCCTACAGATACTGAACTGAAATAACTTTTAATGTATTATAAATTCACTTTAATCCAATTTCATGTTATCAACATTTTTGCAACTTATTTGGGTGGCAGAAATATTAATGCTAGAGATAAAACTAAAATCAATATAATTTTTAAATTGTGTTTTGGTTTTGTTTTTGTTTTTTGTTTTTTTTTAGATTTTATTTATTTATTTGACAGAAAGAGACACAGCGAGAGAGGGAATACAAGCACGGGGAGTGGGAGAGGGAGAAGCAGGCTCCCCGCAGAGCAGGGAGCCCGATGTGGGACTCGATCCCAGGACCCTGGGATCATGACCTGAGCCGAAGGCAGGAGCTTAACCAACTGAGCCACCCAGGTGCCCTAAATTGTGTTTTAATGTCAGACAAAATCTTTAGCTATATGGTATGTTACTGTATGGCATTACATTTGTGGCATAAGTAGTTTCAAAAATAATTTATCCACAGCTCCATCCTTTTATCTACAAGACATTCAAATATATGCAATACGTGCACCTATTGCATGGAGCACTGGGTGTTATACGCAAACAATGAATCGTGGATCACTACATCAAAAACTAATTATGTACTGTATGGTGACTAACATAACATAATAAAATTAAATTTAAAAAAATTCAAATATTGAAATGTGTAACTTCTACCTCCAGCCTTATTTTCCTGCTGATTTTCATTATTTCCCAAAAGAAATTATTATGAGTTTGAAGAATAGTTAATTCTAGTAGTTCTAGGCATAGCTTAGAACCTCCTCAAGCATCCTCTTTCTGTCTCTAAAAAAACCCCCATTTTCTGATATTTTTGGATGGGCTGGAGGAAAGGGCAGTTATGCTTCAGCATGCATAACAGAAATGTAAAGAAAGAGAACAAATAATTATCGCATACCTAACTGTGCATCAGGCAGTGTGCATGATGCTTACATACATTTTCTTATTTAACCCTCAGAAAATTCCTACAAGGTAAGTGCTGTGATCCCTACTTCACAGATGAAGGAAGAGGAACTGAGAAGTTAAGTCACATGGTCACAAGATCACATACTTGGTAAGTGATGTGGGATCGGGAATTAAAATTTCTATCTTTCTTTAGTTCTCATCACATCAGATTTTTATATTTGGAAGATCCAAAAATATTCTTAAATAAAAGGCATATCTAAGACTAATCACCAATTAAATAAATTAAAATCACCAATTAAATAAATGTCTCAAATTAAGATTGAGATCAATAAGCACACAAAAGGTTGAAATTTACTTCAAGCTGTGGTCTGATTCAAGTAGTGTATGGCCTTCAATTCAGAGCAAGCTGATTTGCAGGTGTTTAATAATCAGACAGTAGTGCAGATGTTGTCTTAGAAATGATTATTTACTTACTTATAAATAACCCTGTGATTTGCATAAATACAGACAGAATAGGCAACTAAAAATCATGCCCATATAAAAAGTTTAGTACATAAACTAAGGAACTTCCAGCTGTGCTGGCTCAAAACCAACAGATGTGGTTCACTCTGTGTATTTTTCAAGTAATCATGACAGCATCTTATAAATACAAGAACATGAGCGAACAGCGAGTCAAAAATCACTCTTACTCTCTTTTCAGACTGACTAACATAAATAATCTGGACAATTGCTAATTGTCTCTGTAAAGATAGTACATGCTTTAATGCACAGATAGAAGGCATCAGTAGATATTGTAGAAACCCACTAAAATCAGAATGTGCAGGAAGACTATTTTGGAAGAGTAAAGGAATAAGTTGTAGCATTTTTTAAAAGAAATGCAATATTCTTCCTGTTTCTTCCTTGTTTATCCACATTTACCATACATTTAGAAAGGATGTCCTGAAAATATTTAAAGGTAATATAAGAGGCTCATCATTATTTGAAAATTTTTTCCAGTCTCCTACCACCCAACATATACTAACATTTTTCTTTAAAACGTAAACACACATTTTCCATCAAGATTTCCAGAGTGGAGGGACACCCCGGTGGCTCAGTTGGTTAAGTTCCCAATTCTTGGTTTCAGCTCAGGTCACAATCTCAGGGTGGTGAGATTGAGTCCCTCTTGGGGCTCCAGGCTTAGCACGGAGTCTGCTTGAGACTCTTTTCTCCTCCCTCTTCCTGACCCTCTGCTACCCACCCCTGTGCACGCACTCTCTCTCTCTCTCTCAAGTAAACAAACCAATGAACAAACAAAAGATTTCCAGAGTGGAAATAAAAAGACCTGACACTTTCTGGTGTGCTGAAGGAATGAATAAACAACATGACAAAAGTCCTCTCATCTCTTAACAAAAGGCCTTTCAAATAAATGTATTATTTTATTTCTAAAGCCTTAGTAATTCAGATCCAATTCAGGGGATGTGGGGGACAGGGGATATGCCTAACTCAGATTTCAGATAATAATACAAAAAAATCATAGCCTGTCACTGATCGTGATATAGCTTATAGAGGAGTCGGAACATTTTTCTGTAATGGGCCACATGGAAATAATCTTAGGTTTGTAGGCCATATTGTTTCTCTGGTAGGCAATACATAAACTAATAAATATAGTCATGTTCCAATAAAACTTTACTTACAAAAACAGACAATGGCCAGATGTTAACTAGACTTACTGTGGTGATCATTTTGCAATATATACAAATACCAAATCATTATGTTGTACACTTGGAACAAATATAATGATATATGTCAATTATACCTAAAAAAAAAAAAAAGCCTGCAGTAGGTGTATTTTGCCAGCAAACCATAGTTTGTTGATTTCTGTAATGGAGTAAGTCTTATAAGGACTTCCCTCTCAGAATTAACAAAGTCTCAGAAATGTTAGACTTCAACTTCGAAGGTCTTTTGTCAGCAGGAAAAGATAAAATTCGATCTTGCATTAGCTATCAGGATTATTTCCCTGATCAAGTCCACTGAAGTAAGGCCTGAAACAAGCAAAGTGCCTCATTGAAGGCAGTGAGAAATAAACACTGCAGGCACGTATCCCAAAATTGAATATCTTGGGAAAATATGCTAATATTTCATAATTCAATAGAACATTTTCATATCCTTTCTTCAAGCAGATGTTAACATTACTGGCACCGTTGCTAGAAGCTAAAATGGTGATGAATGGTCAAGAAAAATTAGAATCAGAATTAGCTTGAGCAGAATCAAGCTATGCGCTGAAAACTTCTTTTTTTCCAAATAAGGAGCATAATTACCATGCCATTGATTCTCTCTCCTGGCTTGGAAAGGAAACAAGACGCACTCTCCTTAATGATGGGCAGCAAGACAGCTCTTACCTTTCTCCTGCTTTGCATGAGTATTTTCTATTCACCTTGACTATGCGCTTCTTGGGATTAGGACACAGGTACCCAAGCTAGGTTGATGATCAAAATATATTTGTTTTATGAATAAATAAAAGCCTTAATAATAATTTTTGATGCTTTGAAAGGAAAGCACAGCTGAGTCATAGAACTGTTATCCAGAAGCCCTACAGTCAAGTTGTTCTACCATAGGGTTTTTGCAACCCCAGGGGTTAACAGAGTATTCAGAGTAGAATAGTATCAAGATGTTGCAGTTCAATTTAATCACGTGCTTTCACGCCACCTCCAGTGTGTTCGTCACAATGCAAAAGCTGTGAATACAAGGAAAGGTAAATTTTCTGGTCCCTCCCAGAGCATGTAGTCTACAGGCCTTGAGTGCCCACATTATTCTCATAAGCACTCTGGTAAAAATAACCAAAGAGCTAATTATTTTTTAAAGTTGTAATACTTTTGGAAAAAATTATTTAGCTCCATTTGGAAGTATTAGAATGTATAAATAGACAAATAGAATAGCTTGGACTTCAAAAAGAAAGAAATACAAAATGAAAACTCACTGGCATCTTTCAAAGTTGCTGCATTTATGTTTATTAGTATTGTTTTATGACATTAATTTTTGAATTCTATGATTCATAGTAAATATAGATGATAAACTTGCTAAATATTAAACCAACCTTGGAGTATTAAAATGTTAACTGTTTGACTTATTTGCATGGACATTTGCTGCATTTGTCTGCTTTGAGGTGATGATGCTGCATAATAAATAATCCCCCCAATATTTCACTGGCTGCCAAAATAAACTCACGTCTCATTCACAGATCTGTGGGTGGGCTGTGGTGGCTCCACTTTAAAGAACATGTCTAGGTTGGCTTCCTTCATCTCCCATTCTGGAACCCAGGTCAAAGGGCAGCAACCCCTGGGGCACTACCTTCTCACCTTCTCAGGACAAAGACAGTAGTCAAAGAGACCAAGTAAGCCAAACCATGGAGCCCCTGCAAAGCCTCTGACTGGGTAAGGGATGGATCACATTTACTGATATCCCAATGCAAGGCACTTAGTCAAGTCCAATATCAACAGAACAAGAATGTTTACTCTTTGTGCTGGGCGAGGGGGACAGTGAGTATTTCCTAAACAACAGTCGCAAAGTCTAGAGTGGAGTTAGGAATATAGCAGAGAAATTTTATTTGGAAATTTCAAAAATACTCTAAATATGTAATCATAAGAGACTGAAATAATCAAAGAACAGAGAACCAGAGAAAGGGAAGGTGAGTGTTGAAACACAGAGGGAATCAAACAGGTTAATCTCTTCTAGCACAGATCTAGTTTTAATCCCTATAGAATGCAATTTGAGTTTATCACCAGAAGAGAACAAACAGTATATTTTAAAAATATTTCTGGGGCACCTGGGTGGTTCAGTTGTTAAGCATCTGCCTTTGGCTCAGGTCATGATCCCGGGGTTCTGGGATCGAGCCTGCTCGGTGGGAAGCTTGCTTCTTCCTCTCTCTAGCTGTGTTCCTTCTCTAGCTGTCTCTCTCTCTGTCAAATAAATAAAATCTTTAAAAATAAATAAATAAAAATAAAAATAAAACATTTCTCCAATGGACAATTGAAGATACCATTTTCTTGGATTTTTTTTAAAAGATTTATTTATTTACTTGAGAGAGAGAGAGAGACTGCTAGTGCACATGTGCAAGCAGGAGGAGGGACAGAGGGAGCAGAGATAAGCAGACTCCCCACTGAGTGGGAGCCCATTGCTGGGCTGCATCCCAGGACCCCTAGATCATGATCTGAGCTGAAATCAAGAGTCGGATGCTGAACCGACTGAGCCACCCAGGTGCGCCCATTTTCTTGGATTTTTTTATTTTAGATTTTTTTTTTTTTAAGAGATGCTATGTTGTTGCTGGCAGTAACTAATCTCTGTGCATAGTGACTGGTAATATCTAAAAAGAATAAAGTCTAAAATTGCTACCATAAGTAAGAACATAGTTTTTCTCTATGAAATTTTTTCTGAATTGATTTAGATTACAATAGCCAAAATTCAAATAAAGAAGAGAGGCATGATTTCCCAGAATTAAAAGGAAATGCAAAATTCACAACCCTGAAGCAGTGGCTGTGCCGTACATTATAGGAAATGGACTTTCTGACATTAATCTCAGCATATTTGTTCATTTCTGAAGAGCAACCCAGGACACTGAGAGCTGCCAAATTTTATATTATGAATAATCAGTACAAAGGAATGAACAAAATCAGAGTTGGGAAAAAATTGTTCTACAAATCTCTACTAACAGAATTATATTGCAGAAACCACAAGAAACTGAAAAGCATCCTCAAAACCAAACCATATGAGAAATATCTGTCTCCTTCCTTCCGAGATTAAGAAATCCTATTTTCTAGTTCAGCTCAGCAGGTTCTGAGCACTGTTCGCTGATTTGGTGAACATTTACTGCATGCTTACTAGGTGCATACTTTCCACTAAGTGCAGAGAATACAGATACAAAATGCAATCCCAGCTCTCAAAAGCACTCTAGCAAAGTCAAAAGCACGTGAATAATTGTAATACACTGTGGTGAGTGCTATAAGAAGCTCTCCTAGTCTTGTTTCCCTGAGAAACAAACCTAACACAAGGATTCGAGTAAAAATAATTTACTTGGGGGGTGAAGAAGACACCCGTAGGGAAGTGGGGAAGTGAGAAAGGAAGGACACAAGATAAAGCAAGGTGTCACTGTGAGCCACTGGGATTACACCTGCCAGGGAACACAGGCAAACAGTGTGGATCACACGCCTCCGATAAGTGGGACTAAACCATTAATTTCCCAGCCTTGTTCACCTGCTGTGTGTGTGAGCAAGCCGAGCGGGAGAAGGCTTCTGGCAAAGGGAGGCTGGGCTGGTATGCACTGCAGTGGTAAGGCTTGAGTGCATATGGACATCAGTTACGCAAGTGTCAGAGTCACAACTAACCTTGAGAGCAAAAAGGGAAGAAGTGAGGAAAGGCTTCCTGGAGATTACACTTGAGATGAGATTGTAAAATGTATAAAACTTATCGAGGTTAAGAAAGAGAAAAATAGTATTTTGGGCAAGCCAAGTATGAGGGCATCCCAAGCAGAAAGTGCACGGCACTCTAGAGGAAGTATAAGTTCTGTGTGCATATGGCTGACATATAGGAGCAGGAGAGAGACGAGGGACAATTGTTAAGAAATGAAGCTAATGGCTCAGTAGGAGCAAGGTCAGAGTTAGCCTCAAATCCCATGCTAACAAATTTGGAAATGAAATATATAAAATAGGGATCTATTATAAAGGATTAAAGCATGATTTCAATAGCATAAACTTGGCAGTCATTCGAAACCTTTCTTGACTTCCATTATCTTTTGTCTTCTCAATGAATAGCTTCAGTTGAGTGGCTTGGGCTCCACTCTGATAGTGGGGATATATTTATCAGTGAACAAGAGACAAAGAGAATCTGTGTATTCATTGGGTTCTCCTGGCGGGGAGGAGAGAAAATAAATAATTAAACAAATAATAAGAATTTCAGACAGAAATGTATTAATGAAAGAGCAATGAAATAAAGAGTGACTGGGTTCTTTGGCTAGGATTGTTAGGGAAGGCTGGTCTCTTTAAGTTGAGGGCTGAATGGTAAGGAGGCAAAAAATGTTGATGAAACACATTCTGTGCAGAGGGCGTAGCAAACGAGACTATCCTGAGGTAGAGATCTGAAATGTGATTGTAGACGTGGCCAGAAGGCAGATCACGTCACAGTGAGGAATTGTGATTTTAGTCTAAGGGTGATGGGAAGCCACTGGAGGATTTTAAACAGTTGAGTAATATGATTAATATACATTAAAAAAAAGAATTATTCATGTTCCTCCCTGGAGAATAGGTCATAGAAAGACAAGTGTGGAAATAGGGAGGCCAGAGGGAAGACTTGTAATAGCCTAGGGGAGAAATGAAAGCGGCTTGGGAGGTGATAATGGCTGTAAGAGATGGGAAAAAAGTGGCTGGAATCCACTATTTTAGAGATTGTCAGGACTTATTAATATACGATGAGAAGGGTGAGGGACAGAGAGGATTCAAAGCTACTGAGTGAATAGTGATCCCATGAATGCTCTAAGTCTTATGTTACCTCAATTTCTTATTATTATGAAAATAGGAGTGTAAATCACAGGCTTGGACTATAGAAAGTCATCAGTAATTGTTAGATATTAGCATCATTATTAAGATGATGATGATATTGGGGCACCTGGGTAGCTCAGTTGGTTGAGCATCTGCCTTCAGCTCAGGTAATGATCTCAGGATCCTGGGATGGAGCCCCACATCGGGCTCCCTGCTCGGCGGGGAGCCTACTTCTCCCTCTTCCTCTGCCTGCCGCTCCCCCTGCTTGTGCTCTCTCTATCAAATAAACAAATAAAATCTTAAAAAAAAAAAAAGATGGTGATGATATTGGGGCCCAGGAATAATGTTTAAAATAATTCTAGGTCGGGGCGCCTGGGTGGCTCAGTTGGTTAAGCGGCTGCCTTCGGCTCAGGTCATAATCCTGGAGACCCTGGATCGAGTCCCGCATCAGGTTCCCTGCTTGGCAAGGAGTCTGCTTCTCCCTCTGACCCTAACCCCTCTCATGTGCTCTCTCTCATTCTCTCTCTCTCAAATAAATAAATAAAATCTTTAAAAAAATAAAAAAATAATTCTAGGTCAAATCCATCCCATTTTCCAAAATTAAGCAGGATTCCCTGTGCCCTATTGTATGCCCTATGCAAGCAGACCTATTGTAACATCTATTTTACCTGCAATCTCTTATCAACTCTTCCTCCCCGTACCTAAGCTATTACTTCTCATCAACTAGCTTGTCACTTAACCTCCTTGACTTCTCTCGGCATCTCCTTTTCAGATGTCCTAGGCTCCACCCTATCCTTATGTCTCTTGATCCGTTATCTGAATCTGAGCCTCCTTTTCTTATTTCTCCACTGACAGGGCACCATGGCCGTAGCAACAGCATCAGCAAATGTGTGGAGGTTAGAAGGAATACTTTATCTTATACATCTTAACCATGAGCTCCCATTCTGCTGGACTGCTAGGAAATTTAACCACAAGGTTTCCCCCAGTCTGTTCCATAGTTTGTATTTCATGTGATGTCAAAGAGTTAGCAGAGGCTCTCTCTGGTTATTGGTCATGTCTCCACACAGGTCACTGCTGATGTGCTCATGTTGATGTCCACACTGTCCCTTCTCTCTATTCTTTTCTTCTAGCCTTGGGATATTCTCAAGTAAAAATAAACGAGAAGAAGTTAACCAAGCAAGGAATACTTCATTTAGGACTATTGCAACTGGGAAGAGAGATTGTTGAAACAAAAAGCCAGAGTTTTAAAGTGTGGGGTGAGGTAGTGAAAAAGTACTGGAGAATGCTTTTAGCCTGGAGATTTGTCATTGTGATTAGGATTTCTGTGTTTGCTAATTGGTGCTTATTTAAGGTTCCTACACTCTCACAAAGATTGGGAGATAGGTGCCTTATCTTTTTTGATTATTACATTTCAAGTGGGTAGCTGGCATGTTTTTAAGAAACAAATTCCTGAGTGTAAAATTGGCAAGAAGCTGGGAGATGATTTACATCTCAAAGGGACAGAGAGAGTTTTAAATTGTAAGTTTTCTAAAGTAACTACTCCAAGAAAGGTAGGTTAGAGGCCAATAGTCAAGAAGAAAAATAAAAAAGAAGAAACCTATTTAAAGTTAAGACCAGCTGAGGGGAATGTTAAGGCCGTCTTGATCAATGTGGAGAATTTTTGGAGATATGATTCTTGGCCCTAGCCATGTCAACAAGCCACACTTCTCTGGGATCTTTCAGCTTCGAAGGGACATTGCCAAGGAAAGTGTTCCAAGCACCCTGCTCCAATACCTCAGACCTCTGCCTCCCACCCCAGCCAGGGGACCCTCTTTCATTATGGGCTGGGAAGGAAGGGGTGTGTGGGTTTCTATTTTTTCTCTTCTTCCAAGTCATTCTGCTTCTTAGGAAAATCTCTCCACTCTTTTCTTGTTGTTTTTTCCTAAGTAGAAGGAAAATCAATACCAAAAAAATTTTGCTTTTTCATTAAGGATTAGAAGCACTTAGTCCATAAACCCTCCCAGGACATGAAAGATGGGTCATGGGTAGGGAGGGAATATTTGCATTCCATCTTTCCAATGTAAAAAAAGAAATGAAGGAAAAGCAAAACAGGACTGACTTTTCATACTTAACCAATTATGTTTACATTCTGCTATAAAGACAATGTACTTCATAGAATAATTATGAATTTAATGGGAAAATGCATATTTCTGGAACACATTCAGACTTTTAGATAGTAAATAAGTTCCTTTCTCCCTTCTACACATCAAGAAATTAAGTATTATTACCTGTGTATTGATAAAACATAGAGTGTCTATTCCATTCCAAGATCTCTTGAAATTTTTTCTCTTCTGAATTTTCAAACTCCAACCTATATGCTTAATCTATTTGTCTTATTCTGTTCAACTGCCATAACCAAATACCATAGACTGAATAGCTTAAACAGAAATTTATTTTCTTACAGTTTTGGGAGACTGGAACCCAAGGTCAGAGGGCCAGCATGGTCAGGTTCTGATGGGGGCTGTCTTCCTGGCTTGCAGATATCCTCCTTCTGACTGTGTGCTCACATGGCTTTTCCTGAAGGAGGTGTGCAGGTGTATGCACATGCGTGCATGTGTGTGTGTGGAAAGAAAGAGCATGCTCTCTGGTGTCCCTTCTTATAGGGGTACTAATCCCATCATGAGGGCCTCACCCCCAGGACCTTATGTAGATCTAATTATCTCCCAAAGACCCCATCTCCAAAGACCATCATATTGGAAGTTAGGGCTTCAATAAATGAATTTTGGGGGCACACAATTCAGTCCACACCAATGTTTTTACTAAATTCAATAGAAATAAAAATAGTTTATCAAATTTTAGGACAAAAAAAAAATACCGCCCTTTTATTTTTCAGTGGAAAGGCCTTGTGGGTCAGTGTTATCACCAAGAGGTTTGTTTCCTGCCAAGTGAGGCAGTGGAGTTTGCAATGCCAACTCTGGGAGTGGATCTGTGTCCCTGTTGCCTTAAATAAAAGAGTAATGCCAGGTACCGTCACCTGCTGGTGCACCACCTGAGCTGATCTTTTCTATTACATAGACACCACTCTTTTCCTAATTTAGGATTAAACTAAATAGCAGTTAATGTGAAATAGAAATAGTGAATCCATATATGTGTATGTGCATATATATGCACATACACATATATACACATATACATGTATATATATATATATATATACATATATATGCATATAAAACTTTACCTTGGAATTAGTTTCTTGCTTCTAGATGAAAATAAGGGCACCAGGGTACAGAGGAAAGTATGTAAGCTTTTGGGTTCTCCTTGGTAATAGTGAGCTTCCCATAAACGTCTTTCCCTACCCTTCCATTCATACATGGGCAGCGTTCCAAAATTTCTCATTTGCATCTATCTTTCCCCATTCTGTTTTCACATTTCTCCCTCATTTGCTGTGTGGATGCATAGTTTATGAGGACTGTGACTCTCACGGATCTGGGGCTACGGTTGCCCGGTAGGATTTAAAGGCAGCAACAGTGACTGCTGGGAGCGCATATTCATTCTGTCATGCCCTCTTGTTTCTGCTGCCTGGTACACAGCTCCATGCTGCTGAGTCCTGATCCAGACTGCTTGTTTCCATTGTTTTGACTCTGGCATCAACTCCCCCTACCCTGGGGATGATGAATAATTGAAAACTGAACATGAGTTTAATTTGGTATGCTTCATAAGACGCTTTTTATGCTGATTTGGTTTAGTATGCTCTGAAACATCAAGGGCCAGGTTCCAATGTCAGGAATAATTACTATACCCCATATGTAACACAGACCTCAAAAATGAACTGGGACGTAGATGACTTCTCACATCAAGTTAGGAGTAATTTAGATTTATTAATAAATGTCAAGAATTATAATAAGAATTTTATGGCTTCCCTTTCTAGGGAAAAAAAAAAGCTTTTTCTAGCTATTTTGAAATAACGTAATTTTGTCCAATAGGACATAATAGGAATATTGTGTTTGATCCTATCTACTGTTTGCTATGTGAGGATTCATCTGGAGTTATTAACCCTAGATAACAGATCAGAGTAGAGTTTTCAATAGCAGGAATACAAGAAATGCTCACACTTTCTTGCTACCATTTAAAAGAATGTACCTGGCATGGGCTGAATTGTGCCTCACCCCCCACCAAAAAAATTCATAGGTTAAAGTTTTATCCTTCAGTATCTCAGAATGTGATTGTATTTAGAGACAGGATCTTCACAGAGGTAAATAAAGTTAAATGAGATTATTAGAATGGGCTCTAATCTGACTGGTGTCCTATTAATAAGAAAATTTAGATACAGACATGCACACACAAAAGGCAGACAGTATGAATGACAAAGAGAAAAGAGCCATCTATAAGCCAGGGAGAGAGGCCTGGTATAGATCTTTCCCTCAGTCCTCAGAAAGAGCCAATCCTGATGACACCTTGATCTTAGACTTCTAGCCTTCGGAAATGTGAAAAAATCAATTTCTGTTGTTTAAACCACCCAGTGTGTGGTGCCTTTTACAGCAGCCCCAGCAAACTAATAAAACACTCTTCCATCAGCCCAAAGTGACTTGATTCTACTCTTCCTGCCCACAACCCATTGGGCCAAGGAAGTAGACCAGTCCAAGTCCGCTAATCCAGTGAAGCAAACCATTGACTGTGCAGTAGCCAATAAAAGTCTCTCAAAAATCTGAACCAAAAGGCCAGGCTGGGAAAGAAGGAAGGTGTCTTTAATGGCACAACCCTAGAGTGGATCCTGCCTCTGAAGACCCTTTTTTGGGTTTGGTTGGTTCACCTCTTTTTTGGATTCTATGGATTTTGTAGTCTGTGTCCTTGACATAAACTAGCTTGAAAAGTTTTAACTAATTCTTACCTCAGACATTAGAGCTAAGGCAAAAAGGGCCCAGAGTCAGGCTGAGAGAAAGATGAAAAAGGGAAGAGAAGAGTAAAACAAAGAAGAGAGAATAAATGTGTCCCTGACTTGATTCTAACCCCAAGTCATCCATCTCTTCATTCCATAGAGTCTATGTGGTTGTCTGTGGGCTGGGTTATGGGGAGCTGGTGGTGAGTAAGGCTCAGCCCCTGTGCTCAAGAAGCGTAAGGTCTAGTAATATTTGGCTTATTGGTTATTTTAGATTTGATATCCTTCTGTCTCTTTTGATTAATACAGATAAGTTGACCATATCATTTAGGTTATATGTCTCTCTCATTATATCAAGATGAATTTTTTTTAAGATTTTATTCATTTGACAGAAAGAGACACAGAGAGAGAGGGAACACAAGCAGGGGGAGTGGGAGAAGGAGAAGCAGGCTTCCCGCAGAGCAGGGAGCCTGATGCGGGGCTCGATCCCAGGACCCTGGGATCATGACCTGAGCTAAAGGCAGGTGCTTAACGACTGAGCCACCCAGATGCCCCTCAAGATGAATTTTTAAATAAATGACTCATTCTTGCCTTTATGCCCATATCTATAATTAGTTTCTATGCTATCCCTAACATCTATCATAAACTCTCTGAGGGAACAGTGTCCATACAGTTATGAGAAAAAAGAAGAAAAAGGAAGTTTCCTTATCTTTCTTGTGTTTAGGCTGGCTCTGGATTAAAAAAAAAAATCCAGAAACCAGGAAAACATTATTTTAATATTCTTCTCCTTTTATACCTCTTTCTCATCTCATGCTACCCTGCTCCCCAGGCTCTGAACCTTTCTGAGACATACTCCCAGGTCTCATTCTTTCCATGAAGTACTCCATGCTCCAAAGTTATTTATTACTCCTTTTATCTTCTCACTTCTGCAGTCAAAATCTCCATTAAATTCAGTGGAAGTGATCTTACCTGGTGTCAGTAAAAATGAAATTGGAATGAGCTAAAATGTATGAATCTTTTTTACTAATAACAGTATACTCTCCCTCTAGGTATTTCCACTCTTTCAAAGAAGATATTTATGAATCTAAGTTATTGTCCAAATGATAGAATTACAGGCAATGTAGGAAATTAAATTTTAAAAGTCCAGAGATGTATGTGCAACAGACCACCACAAAAACAGGAAATTTCCCTCTGGAATACTATCCCTATTGTCAGTACCTCTGCCTCCCTCTTCATTCAGAATATTTCTTCCTTCAGTTCTGAATCAAGAACTCTCTAAAAGATCCAGGGTTTTGTGGGATTTATTTTAAGGGTACTCACTTCAAAAGATAAAGTTCTGAGAGGAAGTTGGAGCAAAGACATCTGTCTAACAAATAGCTCCATTATTTTACTCATCTTTTTTTTTTTTATTTATTTATCTGAGAGAGAGAATGGGAGACAGAGCATGAGAGGGAGGAGGGTCAGAGGGAGAAGCAGACCCCCTGCTGAGCAGGGAGCCCGATGTGGGACTCGATCCCAGGACTCCAGGATCATGACCTGAGCCGAAGGCAGTCGCTTAACCGACTGAGCCACCCAGGCGCCCCTATTTTACTCATCTTTTTACTCATTTATTCAAGAAGCATGTATCTAGTGCCTATCTTATTGCCATTTTCTTACCGGTTACTTGGGATGCAGCAGTCAGTAGGCCATGGTTTTTGCCTTTGCCATGCACACTTTTAAGGACATGCAGTTTCATAAAGCCACAGAAGTCTGAGCCAAGGTTTATTACTGCTGGACTGTGATGTGCCAGTGAGGGAAGAGTGATTAGTAGCAGATGGGATGATGATAAAAGCAATAATCATAGCTAACACACGTATGATGTTTGCTATGTGCCAGACAATGTCTAAGTGCTTTATATATAATAAACACATGATTCATTATTTAGTTCTTAAAAGTCCCTAGGAGTTAGGTAATACTGTTACTGTCATCATCCTTGTTTTACAAATGAGGAAACTGAGAGATGGAGAGATTAAAGCCAGAGCTGGCTATTGATGTATCTAGGGTCCAGGCACACATCTGGTTGCAGATCTGTGTGCTTAGCCACCACTTTATTTCTGGCATGAGATCTTTTTATGTAAGTTGGATTTTCAAACCAGAAACTCGATAGATTAGATAGATAGATAGATAGATAGATAGATAGATAGATAGATAATATTAGAATGGAATAAAATAAAATACAACCAGAAACTTTAGACTCAATGTGCTATGCTAGACTAATCCTAGTGGGGTCTTCTAGGACTACAGACTGGACATGGTGACATGTATATTTTTGTCAAATTATTGCAGTGATATTTATAATAAAACTTGAAACTAGAAACCATCCCATCCTGAACTGTTGGAAAAGCAGATTAATGTATGAAGAGGTGAAACTTTTTTCCATATGTCCACTTCTGTCACTAACCTACTGCATGTCTTAGGACATATCAACTCTCAAATTCCTCACATGTTGGGTGACCATATAATTAATTCTCCAAATGGGGACACTCTTAACAATGAAGGCAGGCACCAGTAATAATTACTCCAGGACAATATTTCCTGACAAACCATGGTGTGTATTGTTCTCCTTATGTGTGAAAACAAGGCTGCACCGGCTAATTCTTAAGTCCCTCTCCAGATGTAGAGGACGTGTTTGTGTTTACTTGGCTGACTTTTATCCAGATGTATTGGGGTCATTCAGTAAGAAGCAGAAGAAAAACCCAGAGGTCTGACTTTTAACCCTGTGCCTAGACCTTGGGACATCTTTATTTTAGTAAATGAAGTGAGTAATAAGAATAATAAGTAAATTGACCATTTCTATATTAAATTGGAAGCATTGCGCAAGGAAAAACAAACACAAATTAGTTCCAACTGGGCTTAATGCCCAGAAAAATCAGCACTAGGCAAAATACAAGACAAAATCCATGCCCCAAAAAGATTGCTGATTAGAAACAAAGAATTAATTTAGCTCATAACAGGAATTAATTTTGAGTCTTCTGAAACTGAAGAGTTAACCTGGGTACTTCCAAACAGTATGATCAGTGTGGTCTGACCTAAAGGAGCCCGGGTTTGTACAAAGAGTATAGGCAAGATATTTTAGATTCTTTATTCATTTACTCATTCAACAAAATGGCAAGAGCTTATTATATGACAAATCGATGATATAAATGCAGATTGCAGGGCCTCACCTCTTGAATTTAAGTTTAGTAGGTCTGATAGAGGGGACTATCAAATTTTAGCATTAGAAGTCCTTTATCAGTAAACCCTTCAGTCCCAGGTAAACAGAAGCAATTGGTCACCCTAGGTAGGGCATGAGAATTTGCATTTCTAACAAGTTCCAGGGTGACACCAATACATCTGGTCCAGGGACCATATTCTGAAACCATGGCTCTAAACCAGTGGTTCTCATCCTTGGCTGCCCATTGGAATAACCTAGGGAGTTTATGAACATGTTGATTCTGACCTACTTGATCTCAGGTGCAGCATGGATATTAGCCTTATTAAAATCTCCTCAGGTGATTCTAGGGTGGAAGCAAGGCTAAGATCCCTGAAACTAATCCCTGGGTACTGTGATTCTAGCCTGTTAATATCCTGTAATTGTATCTTTTTGCCATCTTTGCTGCCATTACTGTAAATCAAGATATCTTCATTTTCTGCTGAGATTATTGCATTAATCATCTGACTGGTCTCCCCACTTCCAAGTTTTCCATACCATCTCTAGCTTATCCTCTGTACACTGCTAGAGTAATCTTACTAGAATATAAACTTAATTATATTACTCCCTTGCTGAGGATCCAATGGACTCTCTTGTACTAGTTAGTGTAATTCATGTTATCTACTCTAAAAAACAATCACCAAATCCCAGCAGCTTACCTCAACAAAGTTTATTCCTTCCTCATGCCATAGTCTAATGGCTGCTCTCCTGGACAGTTCTTCAAGTGATGACAAAAGGTCCTCCCATCATGTAGCTCCACTATCTCCTAGGACTTCCTTGGACTCCTCTTCTAGACCACCTACATTTAATTACTTGATAAGTGAATTGAGAGAATGTGGAACATGATGCAGGATATTTGAGGCTGGACCCTTTAGAGTGATGGTGTACATTACTTCTGCACATATTCCATTGATCAGAACAAGTCTTATGGCCCCAGATAGACGACAGGAGTCTGGAAAATGTGCCTACAAAGAAAATTAAATGGCACAGTGAATAGCATTGTCTCTGTCACATCTCTTATCAAAAAAATACAAATGTACTATGTATAATCTCTTGGGTTTCATCCTTATTGGGTGATGAAATAAAGTCCATTGCATGGTGTATAAAGTCCAAAATCCTATGCTTGACCAATAATGACCTTAAGAACTTGTCTCATTTCCCAATATCATCTCTTGCTCCTCCTTACAACATTCCCTCTTTCCATTTTATTTATTTATTTTTAAAGATTTTATTTATTTATTTGACAGAGAGACACAGCGAGAGAGGGAACACAAGCAAGGGGAGTGGGAGAGGGAGAAGCAGGCTCCCCGCAGAGCAGGGAGCCCGATGTGGGACTCGATCCCAGGACCCTGGGATCATGACCTGAGCCGAAGGCAGCCTCTTAACCGACTGAGCCACCCAGGCGCCCCCCTCTTTCCATTTTACTGTTTCTCAAATGTCTCATGCTGTCATGCCATTTTGGGGGGTCTAGAAAATTTTCCATTCTTCATTTAGCTCTTTCCTACTAGTTTCTCAGAGCTTAGCTCAAGAAGCCTTTTGAAAGCCTTTCCTGTCCTTCCATCACCTTCTGCTTCCCAATTTGTAATAGTTTCTTCCACTCGCTGATCCAATAGCCCCTGAGATTGTACACTTGTAGACCTCATCTCACTATTTCTCTTTGACAAATCCAGAGCATCTTACTTGTGAGCATCTTACCGGTGACCAGAATGCTTTATTCTCAACATACCCAGCACTAACTTGATGCCTAGCACATAGCAGATATTGAGTAAATGCATGTCTGAATAAATGAATGACAGCTTAAAGACAATAAACAACATTAACTTTATACCCACTGAGTAGTCAAGATGGTTCCCATTATGATTTTATAGGTAAACAAAGAATCCCTACTTTAGAAACTTCTGTGTAGTGAGCCATTGAAGATCCCTTTCCTAGTATAAATGAGGTGGTATATTAAAAATTTATTTACCATTAAGCATATTTCTTCTTGAGTTGGTTTCTCAGTTTGTGTATCCAAATGCTGTGCAGGCTCCATCAGAAAAGAACCCAGGAGAAGTGAATTTTAGTAAAGGCTGAGACACTAAAGGCTAAAAAATATAAAAATGTATCTAGATCATGGACTATTTTATGAGTGCAGACCTAGACTGTGCACACTCTGGGGGGGGTCAGGGATAGCATAAGGACATTTGAATGAGGCCCAAAAGATACCAGATTAATAGGTAAGTACAGTCACAGAAGATAAATCCCAACTTTTATTGTTTTTGCCTTTGGACAGCCCTTGGGATCATGTAATTTTGAATACAGAGGTCTGATGGCCTTAATTAGGACTCACGTGGTGGAACTAACTTATCAACTACCCAGTAGCAGCACAAGGCAAAGTTATCCTCTTATAGTGGAAATCTGTTGTGCACCATTGTATAAATATATAACATATATTTGTCCCCTTGTTTGACTTATTAGCATGAGAAATGCTTAGGGACTTATATCAGGGAGAGAATGCCAAGTCCTTTCCCATTTTCCTCCACAGTCTTAAGGGATGTGCTAGGCATAGAAAGATGAAAGTGAACTTGTGACTACATAAAATATACATTTCTAGAATATTTCCATTTACTTCTACAGATCTGTCCTCTACCCTCTCCATCCTGTTCTGTGACATGAGAGCTGACCTTCCTTGACTGTACCAACAACTTCCCTGTCCTCTTCTAACTAGATTTTTGTCACGGACGGCATGAGCAGTGAATCAGAGGGTGGGAGGGAGGAAGTTTAGTACATTTATCCTCTGGCTCCCTCCCTACAAGTTACCATAGGTAAGCCGACTCTCTTTACACAAGGCCAGAGGTCCTGTAGGTTGACCTCCAGAGGTAGAGTTACTCTTTCAAGGCTCCATTAATTGCTCCTTCTCCTAGGATTGATGTTGGTTTCCCGTAGTTATTGGCCTTATAGTGTTTCATCACCCTCTCATTGGTTTCCTTTAACCCAGTAAATAGTCCCTTAGCCATTGAAAAGTCCCCGTTACTAAAGTTTCTTGTTGGAGAGTGCCATTTCTTTCCTCCAGGACTCTGATACAGTAACTTTCTACTAACTAACTAACTAGCAACAGTTAGTTAACATTTAGCAGCCACTATGAGGCTGCAAATAAGAGTTATACCCTTCATCTTTTTAATAAGCTACAAATACTTGCAAAATTACTTATGATCAATCTTTAGTGCTTCTTCGAAGATCTCTCCAGGTGCATAATGCAAATCCATGATTCAATCTCTTCTTGTAAACAATGTTGTAAGTAAGAGAGAGAGAGTTTTAGATAGATGTAGATAGATAGATAGATAGATAGATAGATAGATAGATAGATAGATAGATAGACACGCCCAGAGTTAGGGCTTAGGAGTACTACCACATTGAATTAAAATCTCCAGTTCTATAACCAGTGTGCAAAAACCTTTTAATGCAACCTCTGAAATACTATTGGTTCAGCACCTGAAATTTTGAAGTCTGGAACTTGAACACTTACATAGCTACCCTAACACGCCCTGTCTGATTAAACTATCAGTGCATCTTTGTTTAGTTCTCCCTAAGAGTGGATGTACTTATAGCCCTACTATAGAAAACACTGGATGTATGAGCTATTAAAAATCATTTTGCTTACTACATGTTAAGATATAATGATTCAGTGTTCATGTTACAAAATAAATAAACTATAGATGAAATGCCTGCTCCCCCACTTACTAGCTGTCTTAAAAATTTAATCTCTCTAAGCCTTGAGTTTCTGAAAATAAAGAGGACAGTAACTACCTACCTCACAGATTGTTGTGACACACAAATGAATTAATATTTAAGTATTTAGCACAATAACTGATAGAAGACACTAAATGAGTGTTAGCTCTTATTATTACCTATCCTAGTATGCATTTCTCCTTTGCTCTATAATAAATTGTTATATAGTAATGCTCCCAAACTGCAAATTTTCTTCTGTGACCATCAGCCTCCAGGGTGCAGTGTCTGTTCCCACATAATCATGATATTTATTTATTTCTGCTAACAGCATTCCATCTTGAAGAGTCCAAGAAGGTTTATAAGAGGAAGGGACTTTGGACTTGTTGTAGGTCAACCTGCTGCTCATCTTAATGATGAGAAATCAAGGACCAGGAGAAGTGAAGTGACCTACCAGCTCACTGATGTGTGGTGGCTGAGCAGGGGCTAGAGCAGATCTGTGTGCTAGAGCAGTGTTTCCTTATCCCCTGAAGTTATCTTGTCCACCACACTAGATATCTACTGAAGTGGTTTCTAATGACATCAGTTTTGTTCTGAGTCCCTAATCTTTCTGGATCACTGACAGTTTCCTCCATGACCTGAGAAAAACTCCAGTTATGTTCTCACCACCACCATGAACTCAACTGAACTTCATGACATTCTAAGATAGGTTCTGAGAGCTCTGCTTCCAACTCTCCAAGGTGTGAAGTCAAGTCAGAGTTCCTAATTGGGGCTTAAACTCACTGGGTAACATTTAAAAATAAATTATTTTCTCTTGCCTTCAGGGCTAAGGAATCAGATGCAGGGAAGGCAAAGACACTGGTCAAAACCATCGGGTGCAAAAGATCACATATTGTATGATTTCCCTTATATGAAATATCCAGAATAAGTAAATCCATAGAGGCAGAAAGCAGATTAGTGGTTGCCAGGGGCTTGAGGGAGGGCAAATGGAGAGTGACTGCATAAAGGATATGGGGCTTCCTTCTGGGATGATGAAAATCTTGAACTGATAGAGGTTTGCATAATACATGAATGCACTAATGTTATTGAATTGCACACTTTAAAATTAATTTTGTTATGTGAATTTTATTTCAATTAAAAAATCAAATGTATTGTAACAGCAATAATCTAAAATGTTAGGGGAAGAAGTAAAACTATAAAGTATATGAATTCTATTGAAGTTAGATTGTTATCAGTTTAAAATAGGGTGTCTAAGATATTTTATGTAAGCCTCATAATAACCACGAGGGAAAATCCTGTAGTAATGGGATAAAAGAACAAGATAAAGAAGTCAAAGCATACTGATATCAATAGACAACAAAACACACACACACACAAAAAGAGCAGGATGAGAAATAAGGTCCACAAAAGAATCAAAAAACAATTAACAAAATAGCAAGGAAATATGTACTGTTGTTTACAGTGGGAGGAGGAGTCTGATGGATGGGAAAGCATATCACATTAACTCTTTATATCACTCATATTTATTTATCAAACACCACTCACACAGACTCTTAAGACAATCCAAGTAATCTACAAAGCCATCTATACTTGATAGAAGAAAGAGTAAGGGATTTGGAGACAGCTGACCCATGTCAACTTTGTTTTTTTTCTACTGTGGGACCTTACTCAATAGATACAGCTTATATTGACCCTATTTTCTTAACCCTAAGTGAGGATCTGGGGGAAAGAGGAAAGAGCACAATGTGTGTGAATGCTCACCACAGATCACAACACAGAAGTCTTCAGTAGGTGGAAGTTTATTCCTCAAATACTTCTATGAAAGTCTATTAAAATCTATTTTGAGAGGATAAGGTTTGTGCAATAAAATATACTGAAATTCTTGCACAAACATTTTCTCATCATTTTTATAACTTCAAATTTTAATTTTTAAAGAAAAATTTTTTTAACTAAACATAGGCATTTATCATGTCAACCACTGCTGAAAAGGCAGAGTCTCTGAGTAGAATATGTAAATTTTAAGCAGATATTGCTCAGCTCAATTTTAAGTAGGAAGTAAAAATATTTCAATCGTCTGAATCTGTAAGATACGTTCAAACATCAGGCAAGATGTCAGTTGCCAAGTCAGCATGAAACATCGACTGTACTTGTTATCTTTTGTACTTGTTTTGTTATAACTGGTTACTCAGAGCTATTCATCATGGATAAACCTTGAAAAGATGTTGAACTCTGAACTTTGAAAACTGTTTTCCCACCTCTCTGGAAATAAAGGAAGTTTTTAATATAACAATTAATATTAAAAACAGAACTATCCTACAACCCAGCAATTGCACTACTAAGTATTTATCCAAAGGATACAAACATAGTGATCCAAAGGGGCACCTGCACCCCAATGTTTATAGCAGCAATATCCACAGTAGCTAAAATATGGAAAGAGCCCAGATGCCCACTGACAGATGAGTAGATAAAGACATGCACACGTGCACATGCACACACACACACACACACACACAGAGGAATATTACTCAGCCATCAAAAAGAATGAAGTCTTGCCATTTGCAAGGATGGAACTAAAGGATATTATGCTATGTGAAATAAGTCAGTCAGAGAAAGACAAATACCATATGATTTCACTCATATGTGGAATTTAAGAAACAAAACAGATGAACATAGGGGAAAGGAAGGAGAAATAAAATAAGATAAAAACAGAGAGGGAACAAACCATAAGAGACTCTTATCTCTAGGAAACAAACTGAGGGTTGCTGGAGGGGAGATGGGTAGGGATGGGGTAACTGGGTGATAGGCATTAAGGAGGGCACTTGCTGTAATGAGCACTGGGTGTTGCATACAACTGATGAATCACTAAATTCTACCCCTGAAACTAGTAATACAGTATATGTTTTTTATTTAAATTTAAATAAAAAATTTAAAAAATATATAACAATTAATAGACATATGTAATCAGTTTTATTATGCAACACCTGGTGTGTGTCTTCACACACACACATACACACATCTTTTCAAGTTCTTTAGTTTTCTCTCCCTCTCCTTCCCTCTCTCTGTCCCTTACTCCCTCCTTTGCCTTCTCTCCTTTCTTCCTCTTTCTTCTTTACTTCCTCCATTAATTTTCATCAAGTACCTTTTATGTGCCAAGAATATTGAGCAGTAGATACACATAATGAATAAGGCATCATTCCTGGGCCCAAAGGGTATACAGTGTATTAGGGGCAATGCTAAACTTACATAAAATTAGAGCACAGATCAAGGACAGCCAAACCACTCTCTGGAATCAGGCAAGATTCTCTCAAATAAGTAAGCCCGGGGTGAATCCTTTTCCCCACCCCCATCTATCTTTCTTCAGTTATGGAATGTTTTTAGTTGTTATCGCTTTATTTCCTACATCCCGTTCTCTTTATATTCACCTTTGGAAATCCTACTAATTCTTATGGTGAAGCTTTTAATTATTTTCTCTGTAGCTTATGACTTTCATATTTCCATTCCTTTTTCCCCACTATGTTTCATTGTGAGTGATTTCCTCAGATATAATTTCTAATTCACAAATTCTTCCTTCAACTGGGTCTAGCCTACTGTTTAATTATTATTTTAAATTTCAGTTGTCATATTTTCCATTTCTAGAATTACTATTTTGTTCTTAATAAATCCAAATTCCTTTTCTCCAATGTCCTGAATTTATCTTATAGATTTTATTCATTTTTAATCTCTGATTATTTTAAACATTTAGTTGAAAATTCCCTTTCATGTAATTCTTCCATCTGTAGGTGCTGGCTGTGAATTGTCACAGGTGTTTTGTGCTAGGTTGATGGTGGGATTTCTTGTGTGTTTTATATTTGTGCTCATTTCTGGTGGAAGTTGTGGTAATGCTTCCTATGCTGGACTATAGGGGTGGAGGGACTTTCTGCCTAGGGCAGTTTGGCATTTGCCTCTACCAAAGTTTTAAGAGTCTCATTGGTTCCATACCAGTTTTAACTTTAGTGTCTCATCAAGGTTTCTACCATGTGAAGGTATTTTATATTCACATCCCACCCATAGGCCTGATGTCCATATTTTTGGTGGGTGCTTATCTATTATAGCCCAGTGAAGTAATCTGGCATCCAATTCTGCCCAAGTACTACCACTGATGAATAGAGTTAATCTGCTCATAATTCATAGACTGGACAACTCCTTCATGACTCCACTGTTCAACTTCCTATCACCTTGTAGGTGTTGGAAAAACAACCTATAGCACATACCACTGAAGACCACATGGCTTCAGCTCTGTTCATCCTAATGGTTCTGAGCTTTCACTTTGTATCAGACTCCTAACTAGTTCCTATTCTTTCTTTTCAAGTTATCTAATATATAATATTTTAATACATATTTTATCCAGTATTTCTTTATGGATAACCTGGGAAGGGCAGAGGAGTGGGCTGGTGACATCCACATTTTCTCTGTCCATCATGTTACCTTGATAATCATCGAGCAGAGTCTTGAAGATTGAGGATGCATGGGTGCAATGCTAACTCCATGGTCCACTCCAACTATAAGGATTTTACTCCTTATCTGATTCAGTTTTCCCTTAACCACAAACTTGCTTGAATTCATGCATTTTTCCTTATCCATACCCCACATTCTTACCATCTTTGGTTTTATCTCAGGAGATGATAACTAGATACAAAGGACCTGGGGTCTTAGACATTAATTGAAGTGTGTTTTGAGTGTGGAGAGACATACTGAGGAATCCAGTGACTGGCAGCCTGCCTCCACTGTGAGGATCTGGCAACAAAATGATGTGGCAGTGAGGGTTGTATGAGTTGCAAGGGGATTCTTGGCAATGGTGCCTAACAGCTCTCTTACACTGTCTGCCAACTTCCTCTCATTTATTCATTTAGCAATCATTTACCAAATACCTAATATGTTTACCTAATACATGCACTGTGTGTAGAATTATATACTCGTTATATACTGTCTTATGGGGCAAGTATATAATAGTGTATAGCACAGGGATGTTAGAGGTTGTGGGGCACAGATGATCCATCTATAATGTGAGGACACAGCAGAAACTCTGGGGCCACATATACCTAAGTACAAATTAGGATCCTAAATGATGTGTCAAGAACTTGTGAAAAGCTGGCCCTTGCACATGTAATTCCACATTACCCAAAATACAGTCCACTTTCAATACAGACAATATTCTAATAATAAGCTAATAGATACAATCCAACTTGAATCTTACCACAACCCCATTAGGTAAGAATTATTATTCAATTTGGAGCAGTCTTTCAACCATTCATTCAACAGACACTAAGTGTACTCCTTCTGTGTGCCAGGCCCTGTTGCGAACACAAGGGTTTAGAGCTGAATCAGACAGACGAAGTTAAGAAAACTGGCCAAGGTCCATCCACACTGCTATCAAAGCTCCAGAGTCAGAATTTAAGTCTGGATCTATGTAACTACAAACATGTTAACCACTACGCAGTGCTTCCTCTCAGAGTTTGCAAACCAACCTTTGTAATTGTGGTATTGTGATCTTTTTTCCCTTTTTTTTAATTGCCTCTGTTTTCTATTTGTTTCCCTTCTAGTCATCTTCTCTCCTAGGGCTGCTTTCTCTTCGTGAAGGGTGTTTTAAGCAGGTACTGGCTTGAATTTTCAACAGAAATTTAAAATGATGCAGTAAAATAAGTCCAGTCAAGTCTCACTATGACATCATATATTAAAAAAATAAATTTTAGAGGAAATAAAAATTCAGAATATTCATAGCTTACTTTTATTTTGATGTCTTTTTTTCCCTTAAGACTTTTCTAACTTCCTTCTTTCTTTCTTCAGATTTGCACTTTATTTCAGCTCTACAAAAGAAGTACTTTAATGTTCAACTTCTTTATTCTTATCCTTGTATTTTCTAGTTGTTCACATCTATTTTTTGCTTTGCTTTCCAAGTCAAATCTTCACATTTCTTCCACTGGTAGTCTCTTCTCATCCTTCAAACACTGTTTCTTTATAGTTCTTTAGTTTTTTTAAATCCTTTCTTCACAGGTAACTTGCCTTTTTTCTAAAATGTTTTGAAGATTTTTCTGTAGTAAGGGAACCAAGACATAAGGGAAAGCTTTAAAATTTATGTTCCAGTAGTTTACAAAAGTTTCCTGCTATACCGCAAAGGAAAATATAAAAAAGGAAAATAAAAAAACATTAAAGAGATTTTGTTTCTGCTTCCAGCTTATATTGACACATCATTCTAAGAAAAAAAAAAAAAAACAGAACATTTTGCTCATCAATGTTGGGCTGTAAGAACTTATGATCCCAAACCATCAATACAAACTGTGGGAAGGGCTGGTTTTATGTGTCAGTAGAGGACTTGTCAGCACAGTCTCAACCCAAATATCCCTCTTTCCGTCTCTTGGTTTACCTGTTAGGATGAAGGGATATCACTTTTATTGTTTTCAGTTACTAATGCCTTGGAGTGAATATGTGTGTCAGATGTCTCTTTTTGTGGGTAGTTCAGAAAGAGGGTACTGACAAGAATGGGAGCAGATTGGCCAAGGCATGCTGGGGAAGCAAAGAGGGAGCTGATGGACTATTTAGCACATTTAGGTAACCCAGAGGCCCCATGAGAGCGCTGGTACCTGGAGTGTGGAGTGAGGAAGTGAAGAGGCAATACCAAAAGGAGAGTGGGGCCTGAGCAGAAACTTGTAAACTAGAGCAGGAGGGCTTGAGAGGAGGCTCCATTCAGGGACCTTCACAGTGAAACGAGAGGATCAGCACATCCACTGCTAGTGCTGAAGGTTCTGACCTGCATTGGCCCATTGGTGCATCATTGCTTTCAGGCATATGCTCACCACATTTCCCACCAAATAGTGTGTTCCCCTTGTGTGCTGGAAGAAAAACGCTTTCATTACTTCACTCAGCTCTAGGCACAAAACCCCCTCTTTTACCCAGGATGTTTTTACAGGGTTTCCTACTTCTTTGACCTTATCAATTCAGAGGGCAAAAGCAAGCATGTTGTATTTACTTTACCGAGACTTTAGGTTTTAATGCACAATGAGCAGTGAGATCTCTGAGGAAAAAAATACGTTTGTCCATGTGCATTACTTAAAAAAAAAAAAAGCAACTTTGCAAATTGGGCTTCAAATTCATTTATGGCAACAAAGCTCCACCAAGTTTTGGCAAATGCATCAACGTTCCCTCTCCCCTCTTTCCGGGCAGATACTGCAAGTGGTCTATGCTCTTCCCCACCCACATGGCTAAGATCTTTACTTCTTCCAGATTGTCCTCCAGGAAGCTATGAAAAATTAATGAAGCCTGTGTGAACCTGATGATCTAATCCCCGTTATATACAGTAGGACCCAGTGTGGTTAGGTTGTGAAATTGTGTTTAAGTTTGTCTTTTCTTTCCTGGTCGCTGGCAATTTTACCTTCTTCTGCACATCTCATGCATACCTGGATGTTCAGGGCTTTCCTTTGCTCTCTAGGTCATCATCCTCAATCAAATAAGAAAGAATTCACCTGTTTCTCATGACAAACTCTAGGTGACCATAGGTAACTATAGGTAGTGTTTAGAAGGGTCAGTTGGTGATGTTGCCACCTTTTCCTCCCTCTCGAACACCCTTTGATTTTCTTGGGCCTGAACTAGCCGTAATGCTTCCTATCTTAACAAGAAACATAGGTGTGTTTCCCCTGAAGGTAAATCTTCCAATCACGGGCATCATGGCATCATGGGCTCTGTTAATCACATGTGACCCTGTTAGAGAAGGAGAGCATTGTCAATGTAGGCCAGGGTCAATTAATTCCTTGATTACTTATTTACCTTTCTCACTTTGATTTCCTGTCTGAATCACTTTCATCTATAGTATTAGTTAGCAAGTGAGTTCCTTTCTTGAGATTCCAAGTCAAGCTCATTTGGAGAACTTGAACCTGAACATTTGAAAGAGTCCGAAATTCTCCACCATCTGACCCTAGTGTCTTCTGTGTCTCTTTAAGGGCTAGAATGCACACTTGCCTCTCCTGATTCCCAAATGAGAATTCTGAGGGTTCTACACAACTTATGATGCTACTTGGGACCTTTAGCAAAACTAGGACTGGAGCCCTTTTCTCTGCACTATGCTTGTAGGGTTACTTGACAACAAATGTTCGCTCTCTACCCCTCAAAATACCATGCACTTTTCTGACTCAACCTGTGACTCACACCATTCTCTCTCAGAACACTCATTCATGAGAACTCTCTTTTCCTGTTCTCTGCTAACAAAACTGTCCCATTCCCCCGGAGTTAATGTTCCCACACCAGCCAGAAATGCCGTCTCTCCTTTGATGCCCAAGGTATACACTCATTCTGTCTTATACTGTTACTTTTCATTTGGTATAAAGCACATGACTCCCCAATCTCCATTCTGAAACCCTGGTACAAATTCCCAGGTTCCTGCTGATGTCCCTAACTTCATGACCTGTGGCACCCCAGCCCACAGAGTTTTAGGAGGACAGGGGATGCACTTCTGTAGCCAAAGGGAGGGTAAGGTTCATGCAGCAAGCATCTTTCTTTTGACCTTCAAAACATTTACCACAGAGGAAATTAAAGTCTTCCTACCAAGGCTGCTGCAGAGTCAGTGATACATGAAGCTTTACCAGAGGATTTGAATTTGTCCTTCACTGAGTAATTTATTCAACAATGTTTACTTAGTACCTAAATGTGCCATGTACTCTAATAGATATTGGACATATGGCAGTGATGAGGGCAAACAAAATCTCTTACCCCAGGGACCTTTGCAAGCACCTGTAATACTTGACTGGTGAGTGAATTCACTTAAGATTCCAGGGCAGATAGTGAACAAATAAATAAGCCATCAGATGATATTACATACTTTAGGGAGAAATCAAGCATGAGAAGAAGATAGGGACTGTCGGGGGTGGGAGGGTTGGAGGGTGGTGATTCTAAATGCAGTGCTCAGAAAAGCTCTCAATGGAGTGAAATATTTGGGCAAGGACTTAAAAGAGGTAAGGGAATGAAGATACCTTGGGAGAAAATTATTCCTGGCTGAATGCCTAGGTAGTGCAAAGGCCCTGAGACAAGAGTGAGTCTTGTGGATTCAGGAATGGCTGGAAGGCCTGTGTAGCTGAAGTGAATTACCTGAGGGAAAGAGCAATAGACAATGAGGACAGAGAAATACAGGGAACCAGATCTTACAGGAAGTTGTAAGGATTTGGGCTTTTCATGTAAAATGGGAAGCCAGTGGAAGTTTTTGAGCAGAGAACTGACATGATCTGTTTTTGGTTTTAAAGTATCATTCTGACCTGTGTGTTGAGAGCAGATTGAAAGGACCAATGACAGAATCAGGAGGATCAATCAAGAGGTTATTATATCATTTAAGTGAGAGACAGTGGTGGCTTCCACCAGAATTGTAGCAATGGAGCTGCCCACAGAATTTGCTGATGGATTGAATGTGGGATGTGAAACAATGAGAGGGCTCAAGGGCGTGCCCACAGTCAGGCATTCACAGGGGCAGTGTCCAGAGAGTCCACTAAAAGGGAAATAGAATAGACAAAGTGAAAGCAGAAGCATATACCTTCTCCTTATTTCTCCTTCCACTTTTCCCATATCCCTTAACGCCTCTTCCAAGGAAAAGTGTCCCAGAGCAGGCTGATCACCTCAAGCTGTTATCAAACCATGGGTACTGAGTTGGACTGATCAAGTGATTTTCATTTCCCTGAGAACACTTTCTTGCCCAATGAAAAGACCAATAACCCACCTTATTCTTCTAATGGAGGGATGTACCTGGGAGAGATGTTTGAATGGAGTCAGTGAAGTAGGGAACAGACAGTGAGGACTGCCTAAATCTCTAGGTCCTATTGTGTTACATCAGTCTCACGCAATACTAACTGGTCACAAACCATTAGCCGCAGGACATTTATTATGTTGCAGGTACTGTTCTAGGCACTGAGGATATAATGGTGAACAAAACAGATACAGTCTTGGCCTCGTGGGGCTTACAATTAAGTAAGGGAGACAGACGGACTACACAGGCAAAAATATTCTTACATAGTCTGGAGTGACTGACGAAACAATTGTAGGGTATCTGAGGGTATACAACAGGTAGATACGTTCACTCTTCCCCACTTTGATGAAGTTGTTCTATATCCTAGGATAGACACACAAAATACTCAAAACTAAAGAGGAAGAATTAGGAAATATAAAAAGGCTTTCATATTTTCAAATCATTGCAAATCATCCAAACACCAGTCATGTAATAAGGGTAAGAGAATGAAACTTACTCCATAGTTCAAAACTCATTATTAGTGATTATAAAAGGAAGAGCATTTCATTTTTAAAGAGTAATATCTTTAAAATGCCACATAAACATTTCCAGAAGTCAATTTTTCCCTTCAGACACTTCCTTTTTAAAATGAATAAATGAGTGAAATATGTTATCTTTGTTTTATAAAAAGACTTAACCAAAAACTCCAGATCCACTATAAATGACAAATTTCCAACACTCAATACGTATACTGTAACACTTATATGACACTATCAAATCATATATTTACTATAATTACATAAATATAAATGTACACTAAGTGTAAAAATATACACCTGTTAACTAATTCAAGATTTCATTCATTCACATGAATTTAATAAACTGATTCTTTTTTTTTTTTTTGTCTCTGTTTGGTAGCCTTGGAGAATATTTTTGGGAAGAATTATAAATGTAATAATACACTTTAATTTCCCTGACTTAAAAACCTACAAATAAGTTAGATTCATGTTAGTTAGATAATGTGTCTTTCAGAGAGAAAGCTAATTATTTAAATAGCTAAAACCTGGTATTTATTTATGTAAAGAAAGACCACTAGATGGAAGCAGTCAAATTCAAAATAAAACTTCAAAGTTCACTTTAGGAAAATTCAATGACAAAAAGAAAGTCTTTTTTTTTTTTTTTAAGATTTTATTTATTTATTTGACAGAGAGAGAGAGCACAAGCAGGGTGAGTGGCAGGTAGAGGCAGAGGGAGAAGCAGGCTCCCCGCAGAGCAGGGGGAGCCCGACGCGGGACTCGATCCCAGAACCCTGGGATCATGACCTGAGCCGAAGGCAGTCGCTTAACCGACTGAGCCACCCAGGCGCCCAGACAAAAAGAAAGTCTTAAAATGTTACAGTGTCCAGGTAATTTAGGTCTTTACACTCTAACATTTCTTTCCAATTTTTTTCCCTAAATTAAGCCTTCTTTTTTCAAGTACTTAGTCATAATTGGGATTACAAAATTATTTAATTGTGCTAAGTATAAAAACCCAGAAAAATACAAAAACTCTAATTCAATATAATAGAGATGGTTCCAAAAACTGATCCAACTTAATGCTAGTCTTACCCAGGATATTCTAATGTCCTGTTTAAGTTTAAATTTATCTAAGCTTTTACATCCTGAACTTTGAAAAGCCCAGTTGAGATACTTATTTCTGAAATCCAAATGGTGATTCTCAATCACTCAGGGGCATAGAATCAGTCATATTTTTTCTGTACACCTCTTGGAAATGAAAGTAGTGCAAATTCTCACTCTCTTCCTTAGGGAAGCACTAAAATTGAGGATCCAGAAATAGATTTATTGTTTCTTCTAGCTTACCTGAGAAATGTAGTTATAGCCTCCACTAATTAACTGACACACTAATGATTTGCAATAAGCCAGTAGTTAGAGTTTTAGAATGAGAGTCTGTTCGGTCCAGAAATGCATAAATATTTTATGAAAAATATAATTATTGTTTCTGTTGACTCCTGCAAATGAAATATTTGATTGACATCACACTTATCCACTTATCACACACACACACACATATATATATAATTAAGTAAAATTACACACACACACACACAGAAAGAGAGAGAGGGAGAGGGAAAGAGAGAGAGAATGCTAATCTTTTAAACACTCTTCCACCCCATTCAAAAAAGATTGTGAAGAGAACTTCCAAAGATAAAGCAAGGGCTAGTGAAATACTGAGTCAAAAGTGTTAGCATCCTGCCATCCTGTGGTTATGGTTAGTACTACAGTGTTATCTTACTTGGACTATCTATATGAGTATCCCCCAAAGTATCAGAAATACAGTTAACATTAAAAATGAAGTAACTTTAAAAAGCATTCAAACATTAGAGAATTCTCCTAAGGGATCTACAAATTCATTTAATCCTAAAATAAAAACTTCCAACTGAGGTAGGTCCCTGAAAACCCAATGTTGTCCCTATACATACACTGTGTTTTGATTTAAATTTTTTGACAGATACTTCTTCAGTCATTAGATTCTAAGAGTGATATCTTAATAGGCTAAACATTTTCCATTTTAATAAACAGAAATGTCTCATCAGATAAAAGATAAAACAGTTCTGGTTTTCCTATTCTAAGCATAGCACTGACCTTTAACTAAAAAGATGAGTTTGATATTTTAGCTGAATCTGGAAAATTCTAGGAGTAGCTCAGGTTTAAAGGGAAGAAGAGCTGCTCATTACTCTAGTCCTCCACCCTCTTCCTCTGCCTAACTTAGTCTAGATTCACATAGCAGATTTTTATTTATATAATACAAATTTCATGCTAGGATCCCACATTTTGTTATACCTATTAAATAACGTGTCTATACAAGACTGAAGGACCAGATAGTTATTCTAAATTGTAATTAATACTATTTCACTCCCCACTCCTTCCCCAAATATAGTAACAAGCTGCCTTCAGTGCCACGTAACTAGAATGGCCGATTGCAATTACTGTCCAAGAACCAGAGCAGCCCTCTACAATAATCTTGACATTCTCACCCGCACTGTTCTAGAAGTAATGACTCAGTGAAAAATCTTGGCCCTTTGTTCTTACAAGTCAAACACTGGATGTTTGGAAATATCTCAAGAGCTTACTGCAGTTTGCTCTCACCCAGCTCTAAGCAAGCCATCACGTGCCAATATGCACATTTGTAAGACTTACAAAAGATAGCTTTTATGATTTCCTTATGTGCCCTTTTACTCCTAGCCTGGCTTGTATGTCCATTTTACAGCTCTCTAAGTCTTCGTCCTTCTTCTCTAGCTTTGCTTCCTGCTTTTGGTTGGAGCTCTTTCTCTCAGCTGCCCCCTTCTATGACATAGTGAATTTAAAATATAAATAAAAGATCCCAATGTGAGGGGCACCTGGGTAGCTCAGTCGTTAAGCGTCTGCCTTTGGCTCAGGTCATGATCCCAGGGTCCTGGGATCGAGCCCCACATCAAGCCCCGCATCGGGCTCCCTGCTCAGCAGGAAGCCTGCTTCTCCCTCTCCCATTCCGCCTGCTTGTGTTCCTGCTCTCTCTCTCTCTCTCTCTCTAATAAATAAATAAAATCTTAAAAAAAAAAAAAAATCCCAGTGTGAGATGTGGGTAAATTCACCACATGTTTACAGAAATCAACTCAGATCTTCAATCTGTTTCCCTCAATACTTGTTCTATGATAGGAATAAGCTAGTTGTGTTGATCTGAACTTTTGAAGCTAAATTGTCAAACTGGTTTACTGAGGGCAAGGGCCTGGGAAGAATCATGTCCAGAGATTAGAATTACTGCTGGTAAAGCCAAATTTTAAAAGTATTCAACTCAGAAAGGCTGCAAACATTGATTTAGGGTTGGAAATAGAAAGCTCTCAAAAGCAAGAAAGAAGAGAGGAGAGGAGGGACGAAAGAGAGAGAAATAAAGAAGGAAGAAAAGAGAAGAGCAGAAAAAAGAAAAGATGAGAAAAGAAAAGAAAAAAGAAGAAAGGGAGGGCGCCTGGGTGGCTCAGTTGGTTAAGCGACTGCCTTGGGCTCCGGTCATGATCTCTGGGTCCTGGGATGGAGTCCCACATCGGGCTTCCTGCTCAGCGGGGAGTCTGCTTCTCCCTCTCCCTCTGCCCCTCCACCTGCTTGTGCTCTTTCTGTCAAATAAATAAAATCTTAAAAAAAAAAAAAGCGAGATAAAGGAAGGAAGGAGTGAGGGAGGAAAGAGGGAGGGAAGAGAGAGAAAGAAAAGAAACAATTTAAACCTCAGTATAGAAATGACAGTAGTGGATTGAGTCTTTACTTTATACTCTATACTTAGTATCTAATCCTCCTAAGTGATGATCAGTACTAATGAGATTCTAATTTTTCATGTAATAATGTGAATATTTATTTAACACACACCATATGTGTTCTGGGCATTTTACATGTGGCCTTGTGAGCTAAGCACTAATTTTATGCCCATTTTAGGAATGAGAAAACTGCAGTAGTGAGGAAGGTAAAGGAACTCGCTGCCAAGCTGCTGTTTGTGGCCCCAGATGGCCACCAGAGCCTCACTCAGCTCCTACATTAGACCCCTCTCCCTGCCCCGGAGGAAACAAACTCACGCAGACACTTGTAAGAGAGGGACTAGGATCTGAAACCCGACCTCCTTATTCCAGCAGCACCCCAGAATATAACACACTGCCCGAAGGCTTATGGCCTCAGTTTCCCCTTCTGGCAATATACCCCTCCTCTTGTTCCTCTATAAACTCTATTTTTATCTCAGTCTGTCTTTCTTCCTGTCATCTTTTGACTTTTCTCTTTTCCTGTTTCTAGATACTTTTTCTATATTTATCACAACAATACCCTCACTTCCCTTTTCTGTTAGCCCCCAAAGAATGAAAAGCAGGAACAAATTGAAATCTACAGTCGAGTGCACATGGGCCTGAGTCTGACCCTTGCTGTGTGACTTTGAGTAAGGATTTAATCCTAAATCTCTGGTTCCTCAACTATAAGTTAAAACAATAGGACAAACCTCATGAGGTTAATTTTAAGATTAAAAATCGTGACCCCTGAAAGTACCTTCCAGTAGCATCTGGCTCACAGCAAGAATACAGGGTCAGCACCTCCTTCTTTTCCTCCTCCTCTTCATTACCATTATAATTAAATGTTATTTATTTAAAAATATTTTTTTAGTAGAAATGTTGAAATGCCCTTTCCATTTAAATTTCCCCTTTTTGTTTCAAATGGCAAATTGCTCGAGGGAGGTGACCTCTCTTTTTGAATGGCCAGAGATTAACACAAGTTAAATAGTTGCTATTATAACACAATCTCTGGTCTCCAGTGTAAAGTTGGCAGAAGTCTAAATTTAGAGTAAATTGTTACATTAAAGGTCAGTTCCTCAGTGAGGACAAGGGATGCATTGCTTTTTGCTTTAAAGTGGGCCAGGAGCCGAAGAGGGATTGATTTAAGAGGCACCCTGTGGCCACGATTCTTGGTGTTCTTGGTGCTCATGGTTGACCCCAGGCTGCAGGAGGCAGTCAGGGTGGGTCTGTGAGGGCTCATTGATACTTCCCTTACCCCTGACTTTAAGTTACCCATTGTCTTTCAATCAAATGTTGCTTTCCCTAAATAGTCCACCATGTGGTCCTCTCCAAAAGGAATAGAGAAAATCGAGGGCCATGTGAATTCACCTTTCAAAAAACCATTTGTGACACAAGCCACCATTAAAACAGTCTGAGAATAAAGGAAAGTAATTACTCAAACAAGGCTCCCTCAACGCTTGAAGATCATTCTCGGTGTTTTTTTCTTTTAATAAAAACACGATGTTCTTGATTTTGCTTAGTAAAAAGTAAGAACATGAGTTCAAATATTAAATCGCATTTATATCTGTGTTAAAAGCCTTAAAAGCAAATTCTGATTTCTCATTTCCAGGCCATGGAATTCTCGGGATTTCTAAATTGCCTCTCCTAAACATAATTATATTTGCCCAGGTGTTAGGAAAACTTTTGATTTTTTACTACGTTCTCAGCATATCCCTCTTCGTGCTATTTTCACCCTGCCTCTCTCCCCATACCCCTTCTTTCCATTTAATAATTAAAAAATAGCATAAGTAGATTTTTCAGAGTTGGCCCAGTGCTTGAAACACAGTTCACACGCTGAAATGTTGCATACCTTTCTGGAGGACATTTAATCTCAATAATTGCCTTAATGACACACACTTGTACCTGTCTCATTCCTTAGAATCCATGAAGGAGAAAGTCATTCTGATGAAACCTCCAAACTCCCTGTTAAGACATCCTCAGACTTGCCACGTAGATGTCTAATGGAAAAGATAGGAAGACCCTGTAGGTTTTATTATTGCTTTTGTTGTTAAAATCATACTGCTACCATTCCCTTGAAATATCTGTCAGATGGTACTTTATCAATTCTACATTTGTGTTTTTCATGACATTTCTGCATTATTGCTTTTGAATGACTAAATAATGTTCAGATTTTTATCATCTTGACATTCAAAATACAGTCATGGATTGTTCATGTGTCTTAGCCTTATTTATGCTTTCAGGGTTGTCCATTAAAAGCTAGTCCAGGTGCCTTTAACAAAATGATATATCAAAAATTCTTCTGATTTGGAAACAGATTTGTATGGGGTAAGGTTCTCTTGGTCAACTCAGATGTACATTTATTAGGTCACTCAATTCTGTATTAGGTTAACAATTAACTTGCCTAATCTGAAAATCAGTATCATTACTCTAATCAGCCTCTGCTATTTGAACAAAATATGTCAAAAGAATCTGGAAATATTTGTTTCCCAGACAAAGCACCAAGATTGCACTTTGTTCTTAATAAAGAAATCTACTGACCTCACGAAAGACAAGTCTACCAACTAGCGTTCGCCTCTTCCTTTACATCATGGCAGAGGGATATTGTTGACAAAATCATTCAACACATAGACACAGTGGCCTCTTTGGGCTGGGGGATGAGGGTAGGATTAGGAGACTCAGAGCTGTTATGGCTGTTTCAATCTACAGCTGCTCCTGCTGACGGGTTGGACTGAGAAAGGGAATCCTGGGTAAGGATGGACGTGCCCTGGCTGATTCCTACCTGTCTGGCACACAGTTCATGAATGTATTTGACAGCTCACCAATTGTATCTTTGACCTCCCTAATTTGTGAGTTTTCCTGTGGCCTCCCAGCTCTGCTGCACACAGTGATTTCACCTTGCACCTAGTGCCCCCAAATCCTCCACCTGACTCCTACACTCTCTCCTGGATCATGATTCTCTCAAAATACCAGGTTCCAAACTCTACTAACCATGCTTACTTCAAGCTCCTCCTATATTTGACCTTAGCAATTTAGAATTCTCATCTATCAGAAAACAAACGGGTTCAGGAATGATCACAGGTAAATCAGGTAGCCACTAAAGATGATCCCTGGGTTGAAAATAAGTCTCTTGGTGCCTTTAAAAAAAAAAAAAAAAGCCCAATGTTGAAAATGTAGTTTGAGCTCAAGAAATAGGTTTTAAATGAACAACAACAATAATTTTAAATCCCCAAGAGATTGAAAAGTTTGCTCTTAATGTTTCCATGGAAAAAGTCTTTTAAAGTAACAAAGAAGCCTGAGCTCAATGATGTGTAACAGGAGGAACAGAAGCTCCCATCAGTCCCCAGATCTTTGGCACACTATATGTATGTTACTAAGGAGAAGCAGGACAATTCAATTTACTAGAGTTTGTTCCTTTCTGCAAAGAGATAGTGTGGAAAAAAACTGAGCACCTTAGAACTAATCCAAAGTAGATTCCTGCACTTCCTTGAATCTGTAGAATTTGTGATCCATGTGCAAAAGAGGATGGGAGTCTCAGCCTCGTCGCGGCTTCTGTCACTGGGAGAGAAGAATGGCAAGGCAGAGGATAAACCATAGTGAACAGCTAGACGGAGGTCTAAGGCCCAATTTGACATTTGCGAATGGTGCTTACAGAATCTTGCTATTCTAAGCCATGACTTTGCTATCACATAACCAATAAATAGCAGTGCCTCCCTTTGCTATCTTTCTGTTGCCTGGGTCCTGCCCTGTGCTGGCCTTGCCTTTGCCTTCATCGAGACCTGCAATGCTTCCACTGCCTCTTGTTCTCATAAACCATCAGAGCCTTTCCAAGCTCACCTTGTTCCTGATCAACTGTGTGTCTCAGGCAAATGGTGACTGCTCTGAGGTTCAGTTTTTAAATCTCTAAAACAGGGATAATAAAACCTCTAGGCCAGAGGGTCGTGAAAATCACTTCATATTCCGTAGCACCTTGCACAAACACCTTGGAATCCCTCACCTTGTCAGCCTACAGCCCTGGCCAGTCCCCGGGCGAAACCTCTCCTCTACTTTCTTTGCCCCTGCTCATGTTGTCTATACTGTCGGGTAGATCAGGAGCCTCACATCTCAAACCTGTCCCCAGACACTGCTCTAACGGTGGAAGAAAATGAACAGACACCTACAGGGTCCTGGGAGCGCTGGGGATTGTAATCAAGAGCTGCTTACCACAAGCATTTAATTTATTTGAAATTTCTCATTTACCTTAAAACTACTGACCCTGATTTTCCTTTTATCTATATTAAAATTATTTTTAAAGTAGTCAGTTAAGCAATTAAAATTTCATTCCAAATGTTTCGAGTAAAACTGACACTAGAGGAAGGCACACTGCTGACAGACCCAAGGGTACAGATACCTGAGTTCAGAAAGCATAGCCTCGCTGATTGTTCCGTTCTAGACTTGTGACATGTAATTCTACCCCAGTGCTCATCCTACTCGACAATTTTTTCACTCATTTAGTTGACTTTCTATCACAAGATTCACAAATATTATTATGAACGTTTCTGCCCTTCAAACTCTAGTCTCACTCGTACCTTACTCACTGAAATCACTGTGACATCCCTCAACTTCCAACCCCAAATTTAACAAGCCAACACTTATTCTCACCCATCCCTTTTCTCTTCCAAGTCCCTGACCGCCCCTCCTCTGTCTCAAGTTTAACCTCTCTTGAGCCCTCGTGCCTCTTCCAATCTTGTGCTTCTATCCCCTTTCTTATGTTTTTTCAGTCTCTTCTCTGACTTGTATCTTTCCCTCTAAACCACAAGCATGTGCCCCTGTAACCTAAGTTTTTCCAAACACTGCCCACTATCCAAGCCCCATATCTTCCTGTTATTAGGTAGTGCTTCTAAGATTTCCAGTGAGATTTGAAGTGTGTACAATGAATTGTGAAAAGGACTCACTGGCCACTGAGGGCATGCAACTTTCTCCCTAAGGTCAGTAATTGTTTTTCAATTTGCAAAATAAAAATAGCCTCCAAGTGTATAAGAACTATAAAGCAGCATCCTTACTTCTAAATATGACCAAAATTCCATCTGACTCAATTGTTCCTGTTAGGAGGTTTTCAGATAACAGCAAATCTTCCCCGAGTCGTTCCTGAGAAAAAAGTTTTAAAGGGTTTTTCAATCCTTAATTTCTGAATTGCAAGAAGCAGCTCCTGGTCAAAACTGGAAGGCTGCCTGAATAGTGTTTTTAAACCAGGGACACTTGCCACAGAGAACAAAGTGGCATCTTGTTCTAAGTCATTCTCAATAAAGCCAGAAAGCATCTTCACATTTCCTTTTTCTGAGTATATTCTTTGGTAAATTACTAGCCTTGCTGAGATGAGCCAGTGCCATGGGGCGCTGAAATCGCCACAGCTAAGTGGGAAGTAGCTTCAAGGTGGTTTGGCAGAGATCCAAGCAGCAGCAGAAGTGGGTCATGAGCCTAAGAACCTCTCTCAAATATTCACCACACCAGTCCACTATCATTAGCTGCACTCTCTTGAGAGTGAAATCTGAAAAGGAAAGTAGCTGAATCCAAAGGTCTTTATGAAGTCTAATTGAAATAAGAGGTTTTGAATATAAATTTCTATAGGGAAGGTGCTGGGGAAAGAGCAGTAATGTTCTGTTTTACATGGAAAACACAAAAATGACTATGGTGAGTCTGCATATTGATCTGGCATTCTTTGATAACCTTTCATCTGTTTCACCTTTGTATAGGGCTACGTGTTCTTTTTCCAGACCTACAATTTCACACAGATACCAGAAATAAGCAGCTAGTGCAGACCCGGCGTACTGAAGAGAAAAAGATGAAATCTGCAAAAGGAATACATTTGCATTTTGCAGCCTGACCCTCAGCGCCGAAAGATCAGTGGGGGGATGTAGCCAAGGACACTCAGGAATTCTCCCTACTATTTCTTGTAAACAAAGCCAAACAAAACCAAGCTATATTGTGCCAAATGAGCAAAGAGTATTAAAAAGCAAAGTTTGTGACCCACATTGACTAACACATTTCCTGGAAAGGGGTATCGCATATCTTTTTAAGTTCCGTTACTGGGCTTCCAGCTTCGTATTAGCAAAACTGAATGGAATGTTCTAAAGGAGTTATTGTTTTCTGAAAAGTGCTTGATAAAAAAAAAGATGGTAACGTTTCAAATACGTGGGGCCCATTCTATTTAAAAATCAAAATGTGCGTGCATTCGTTTCCTATGGCTGCTATCAACAACTCAGCACTTAACACACATTCATTTTCTTACAATTCTGGAGGTCAAAAGTCTGATATTGGGCTGATGTTAAGGTGTTGACAAGGCTGCACCCCTCTTGGAGACTCTGGGATAATCCCTTGCCTCGCCTTCTCCAGCTTCTAGAGCTGCATTCCCTGCATTCCCTGCATTCCTTGGCTCATGTGCCCTTCCTCCACCTTCAAAGCCAACAGCATAGTATCTTCAAATCTCTCTGCTTCTGTCACATCACATTTGTCTGCCATCAAATCTCCCTAAAGACACTTGTAATTACATTTTGGGCCCACCCAGGTAATCCAGGATAATCTCTCCATCTCAGAATCCTTGATTTAATCACAACTACAAAGTCCCTTTTTGCCATACAAGGTAACATTCATAGATTAGGACATGGACACAATTGGCCATTAATCAAGCTGCTAGAATGAGTGTCAACACAGTTGACTTAAATATTATAATGTAAAGTAAAAGAAAGTGGAAACAGCGTGGCGGCTAGATCCATACACTCCTGGGATGCTAAGACCCATCTTATCATTGTCCTTTGTGTGAGCCTAGAGCTGTTGAAGTTCCTGCATAAAACAAATTCAGACTGAAATAGCTGTGACTCCAGATTCCCAGTTTTGCAAAAAGGCAAGACAACTAGGTCACCCTGGAGACAAAACCAATCATCCCGAGATGCTGCATAGAAATCAGAAGGCATACTTATTGCTGATTCCAAGGGGACATAATTATCTGCCCTTTCCTAAAAGCCCTTGTGCCCAGATCAAACCTACAGTCCACAGCAGTATGGAGAGACAGAATAAGTGACATTAACGAAATGACAAGGATGGCTGGAAAGGGGGGCAGGAAATGCTCTGGAAATTTGTAAATAGCTTTTATTCCTGAAGAATAAAAATGTATTAGGCAATATTGAATCTGGACGTTTCTGAATTGGGTAATCACAATGATTGAGTTAGCATTATGAATAGCAATGATTCTTCCCTGGAAGGTCTGGATGGGAATACTTTATTTTTTTTAAGATTTTATTTATTTATTTGACAAAAGAGAAAGCGCAAGAGCACAAGCAAGGGGAGCAGCAGAGGGAGAGGGAGAAGCAGGCTCCCCGCTGAGCAGGGATCCCGACACGGCTCAATCCCAGGACCCTGGGACCATGACCTGATTTCATTTAACCTTGCGTTAAGGTAAGGAAACTGAGGCTCAGAAAAGTTAATTGCTTCGTCTAAGGTAACTCCTCGGCTGGTGAGTGGCAGAGCTGGAATTCAAACTTAGATGTGTTAGAATTTAAAGTACTCCCATCCAGGGGTGCCTGGGTGGCTCAGTTGGTTAAGCATCTGCCTTAGGCTCAGGTCATGGTCCATGACACAAGTACCAAGGCTCTGTATTTCTGGAATTCTTTTGTCTCTGGCTTAACGGGCTTTGGTGCAAGGATGAAAGCTACCGTTTGTATCACCAGACCTAAGACCTGACTGATACTCAGTATGGACTCATTGACTCACTTGATTTTGACATCAAGATGCCTGCTACCACAGTCACCACTGAACTCCCCTGCTTAGGCTTTGGCCAACATTACCCCTCCTCTTTGACTGCTTGTTTCTTGTTTCCTCCTAGAGACTTCAGTCTTGCACTATGTCTACTCATTTCAACATTAACACAAAAAAGATGAACCTTGTACAGATACCATGAGCCAATCATATATAGTAATACTATTGGTGAACTGACCAAACACCATATGGGAAAAATCTTAGGTCTTTCACGCTTTTGACTAGTGCTTGCCCAAGAGTTTTCTTGGATCCCAAAGGCATGATTCCCTCCTCCATTTTTTTTTTTTTTTTCCTGAATTAATAGCTGTCCGGCATTCAAGATTCTCCAGCTAATGATTCTGATTTCTCAGGAATTATCACAAATCATGACTAATTTCTAGAGGGCATATACTACTGTTTATTTGTTTAAACACTGAAATGGCTTTTTCTTTCACTTCTGAAAGGCTTTAAACTACTTATTAATTAAATCAAGATGAGGCAAATAAGGATACAAGAGAAAACATCTAAAAGAAGCAACTAGAGTAGTGTTTTTAGGTACACAAGTTCAGCTTTTGGACTATACACTTGGGTTATAGTTTTGGGCAATGTACTTGGTTGCTGGGTGCTGGAGTAAAAAGAGAAGCACCTTAAGATACACTTTTAAGAAGGAAAGCATAATTATTAACATACTAAGACAAAGCTTTTCTTGCAACTAAACTCACATGGGAATTTTTCCCTCTAAAAACACCCATCATATTGGATTAAGAGCCCACCTTACTACAACAAGACCTCATCTTAACAAATTACATTTGCAGTGACTCTATTCCCAAATAAGGTCACATTCTAAGGTTATTAGAGATTAGAATTTCAACATATGAATTTGTGAGGGACACAACTCAACCCATAATAGACCAAGATGATATGAGATAAATATTTTAGTTACAAATGAGCTGCCCCAATACAAATTCAGACCTGCGGCATTTCATACAATGGACTGTAGCTTATCCAATGTCTTACTGAAGCTTTTGTCAAGTCCTGAGTTGTACGTAATTCCTGACCAAGCTCTCTATCATCTACTTATTTGCAAAAAATCTTTGCTGTTGATAACCTAACAAATGAGATTCTAAGTATGAGGAACACTCTGAAGTCTTTTTCCAATAGTGATGATTTTGTGGCTACACCCATACTCTTTCCATTAAAGCTGTAACTCAAAACACCAAGATCATTTTCAAGCATCTCTAACCTACTGAATCTTACCAGGTGACCTAAAAATATTTGTCACTAGGGTGAGTAAGAGTAGGACTACATCTGGGTGCAATCACCACCACTAGTAGGAAAAGTAACTCCATGCTATGACCTCCTGACATTATCTTCATATGAAGGCAGGATTATTATTGTGGGGAAGACAGATAGCTAGTCCTTCCAGGGATTCTAGGAAGACCACATATTCCTTCTCTGAATGTGAGAAGATTTAAAAAAAAAAAAAAAGAAAAGGAATGTCTGACTTCTGCGAGACTTCTAAAACTAGAAAACAGGTAACCGGGTAATAAATAATCAATATCAAGGTAATAAAAAATCACCAGATAAGGGGTAGATAGAAAGACAAGCAAACAAAAAGGCTTCATGATGAAGTACTCAGGGTCCTGCGAAGCACAACAGGGTGGTGATTACACACAGGGCTGTTGCCAGGCTTGAACATTATTTCACACTGCTGCCATCATGTCAACATAGTGTTCTAATTTTCTTGTTAAAAAGATACATCTTTTGAAGGATGTGTTCCAGGGAAGCCAAATATTCCCTCTGCTTCTCTGTAGCTATATGCCTGGCTAAACATCAAGTTCTAAATTAAGATACACCCGGACAGCATCGCTGTTTACTAGTTTTGCGACCTTGCACAACTCTAGGCTTCTTAGCTGAAAAATGGGTGTAAATAACCGTTTTCTATCCCCTTAGATTTTTAGCATGGTTCCTGCTACATAGTAAGTGCCAATATATTTTAGGCAGAATTATTTTGAGTAACCTTCTCTTTTCTAAAGTAAGGACAATCTTGTAATTCAATGCTAATTGATGTAGAGGCTGCTGGCCGTGTTTTATTGGTGGAAAAATAAACGGGGTATGTGTTCATATCAAAAGTAATGTGTAACTAAAGCTTCTTATGGTACATTTCTAACATCATTCACACTCAAGCACCCCACAGCACTCTTGCTAACATTAATTACCAGGCAAAAAGTAATGCTAAGAAACCAAAACCTTTAGAGGATTCTCTATTGGTAACAAGGGAATACACCATTCTGACTCATTATGGTAATACCTTGCTCTTTAACCACGTAAACAGTACACAACTCATAGAAATAAGAAAAAATTACACAGATGCTACAATATTACATAAGAAGACGTGTGGATAGATCATATATTTCCACATAGGAAGTTTCGTACATTAAGACAATATCTTCCTTGAGGTGCTAGAGACGTAATGCCCTGAAAATGTATCCCCATTTTCTAAGAAGTTCAGATGTAAGCTTGAAACAAAGACGGCTTTGGTTAGGAGACTCGATGCATGGGGTTCCTTTATTTAAAAGAAAACATTTCAATGTGACATTCATTCCTTGTCTTTACTGCAGTTGCTGGTCTGGACAGAGGTTTCTCATCCAGCCATAATTTGGATCGACAGCTGGCTGTGTCAAACCCTGGCACGCAGTTTGAAGAAAGGTGATGAACATGGTATACGGTACTTTAACTTTTCCTTATTTAAGTAGAACTTTCTGAGAGTTTCATAGAAAGGGTGTTTTTTTTTTTTATTACACCTTGATTACTAATTTTTAGGTGATATGCTCTCTTTATTCACAGTTCAAATTATTGAAGCTTGACAGGAGCCAGCACAAAACAGAACTCTAAAGGTAATCCTTATGAGGTCTTCTTTTATCATCTATGCTATTCCTCAACTTGAAATATTTGATACACTTTTTTTCTCATACCTATTATCCAGCACTTTGGTGTGTAGCGATGGCTTAGAAGAAATGAGTTAGCTCTGTGGATCTGGTGAAGAATTTGGAGAAAGAAGTGATAAGACAAGAGAGGGGCAGGATAAGAGTGGAAAAGAAGGGAGGAGATGAGTGCTTCAGAAGTAAGGATCATACCAAGATCCTGGATATTTTTGGAAAGGTTCAATATAAAATTAACTAAATAAATAAATGCGTACAGGAAAAGAGAGTACTGTCCTACTCAGAAGATTTGAATTTTAAGAATTTGGAAGAAAAGATTGACCTAATTTTTTTAAAGTATGTTCCCCAGCCATCAATAGGACATCCATTAGAGATTCTTGGGAGAAAAAAAAAAAGTACCAACTATTTTAGAGACACTTAATCCACTATTATCTACCCTCTTTTATCCTCGCCTCTCTCCACCAGAAAAGAGGGTATTTGGGACAGGAAAGATAATATTCAAAGAGATCTACAGCCTCACAATTTTTTAAAAATGATTGTTATGAAAAGTTCAGAAATGCTTTTTAAAATATTCTAGATTCTAAGACTCACAAAAGTGCCAAATCTTTATGAACATCAAATAGTAATACCAATGGCAGGGTAGAGAGCTCACTGAATGTAGGAGAAACTGAACATTCTCTTTTGGAATTACGTTGCAATTGATTATAATATAGGACACAAAATGGTTTAGCATAATGTCAATGGATATCAAAAATAAACCAAATACGTTGGAGGAACTTAATGAAATCTTCCACTGGCCATGGCAGAAAGGCCATATTCCGACGTGCAGGTGGTGCATGTTGGTGTCTGCGAACCACGTTAACGTCAGACAGTGGCGCTCACCCATGAAACCAAGGATTTGAGATAAGACGGTCAAGATATTTCATCTCATTTTACAATATGCTGGATCCTTTGGGAGGCATCAGAGTGGATTGCGGGGCACTTTGGCAGAAGCCCCAGGGTACCTGCATCTAAACCCTGACCTTATCACTTAAGAGTGATACGAGTTTGGACAGCTCATTTACCCACATTACATCTCAGTTTCTTCATTGGGAAAGTAAGGATAACACTAGAGCCTCATTTTCCATCTCACAGGTTTTTATGAGGATGAAATGGCCTCTAATATATAAAAGAATAATGTAAACCATAAAGCTCTGTAAAATTATAATGGTTACTACTGCTACAGGAAATATTTGTTACAATTCAGGTATACAAGGGCTTGATGTTTTTTTACCCTTCAATTAATCCCATTGCTACATATAAAACATATGTGGTCAATTAATTTTTAAAAATTCTACCTCAACAAAGTGCTGAATCATCACAAACATTTCAAACCAATGCCTCTTAATACAATCATTCATAACCGTTTCTTCAGAACTTTAAATTGAGTGCTGCCATCCCTTTGAGAATGCATGCCAACATCCTAATTTATTTCCAATTAGTAGTTAATTTGCTTTAAATTGTAAGTTATCAACATTACCTAGTCCTGAGAGTTCCAGAGTATTGGGAACCCACCTCATTTCCCTTTTGTGAAGCATTAATAGGTCACATAAAACCACCGCCTACTCAGAGCAAACTTTCAGAGAGACACACAGGCTGCCCAAACCTCAGCATCCTTCTGTGGCAGCTCAGCCCACTGCTCACTTGCTCATCAACAGGGAACTGAAATCATCTGCTTAGAAATAATTGTTAGATGAGACAGAGAGTATAAATAATAATAGCTTTCCTATATGACAACTATATCCAAGTAATAAAATGAGTTATAAAAAAAAGTTCTCACCTGCAACCCCGATTATCATATATAGCAAAGATGACACTTCAAAACAGTGGTCCAGTTGTCCTAATGGCCTTTATTTGGACAAATGGACCATCTGAGGAAAAAACAAGTAGATCCCTACTCCAGTCATTTAGAAAAATAAATTTCATATGGATTAAATATCTATATAGCTATGTGTATATATATATATATATATATATATATAACTATACCACAAAAAAATATAGGTGAGTACTTTCATAATCTTGAAGAGAAAATGGCTTCTCCAAGTGGGACCCAGAACTCAGAAGCCACATAGGAAATGTTTGGTGATTTGTGGATTTGAATACATAAAAAATTAAAATTTCCACGCAGTGAAAAGACAGCACACAGGTAAACTACATGAACTATAGCCAAAAGCAAACAGTATGGGAGAAAATATTAAGCTCCTACAAATCAATAACAAAACAACCTAGTAAGCAAAAGACCAAAAGCAATGAGCAGACAATTTATTGATGAATACAGTGGCCAACTAACATAGGAAAAGATGCTCAACCTCATCCCGCCAGAAAAATCAAAAACAAAAAAAAGTAATCAAATACATTTTTAATCTGAGAAAAATATTTTGATTATATCTGGTATTTTAAAATGATGAGAGACCTAGCACTCTAACATAATATACCTTTTTGCAATACTATTTGGAATTATCTATTAAAATTTCAAATGCCATGCCTTTTGACCCACCCAGTAACATCACATCATAAAATTTATGTTAGCACAAGAGAACAAAGATACATCTGTGAGAATATCCATTTATTGGCAATTGTAATGGGAAAAAGGGGAAATAATATAAATTTATCTTAAGAGGAGATGAATAGGTAATTTGATGATGCAATCTTAACAATGAAAAACTCTGAACCTGAAGAAGAAGATGATGAAGGAAAAGATGCAAGAGAAGAGTATCTACATATGCTAGCATATGATACCCACTCAAACTATTGTTAACTTCAAAAAGCAATTTCCAGATTAATAGATGTAACATGTTTCTGGAGACATACATCTTATTGTTAGCCATGCACATCTTTAGGAAATGATATTAGAGGGCAGGAGGATTTTCACTTTTTTAACTGCATATCAGAGACTACAAACTAGTGACTTATCAGCCTAGATTTAACCAGCAGAGGTATTTTATACACACACACACACAAACAGAGAGAGAGAGAGAGAGATTGAAAACCAATGTTTTAAAAATCAAAAGAATTTCTTGGAAAACCTGGATTTCCTGATCTCTTTTTTTTTAAAATGGGAAGAGGGGCGCCTGAGTTGCTCAGTCATTAAGCGTCTGCCTTCAGCTCAGGTCATGATCCCAGGGTCCTGGGATGGAGTCCCACATTGGGCTCCTTGCTCAGTGGGGAGCCTGCTTCTCCCTCTCCCTCTGCCTGCCACTCCCCCTGCTTGTGCTCTCTCTCTCTCTCTGTCAAATAAATAAATAAAATCTTTTAAAAAATAATAAATAATAAATAAATAAATAAGATTTAGAACCCCAGGCCCTGAATTCCTGCTTGGCAACTACTGGCTAGAGCTGAGAAATGCTGCCCCTTTTAAAAGGTATGTGCCCTCTCAGTGTCAAATGTGACTCGTGATGTTACCTGCCACCTTTCCAGGGCTGTTGGAATCTGTTTCCTTATTCCATTTCCATATGCTCTTGGACTCTATGAATTCGTTATAAGTAAGCATTCCTTTTATAAATAAAAAATAAAGATTACAAGTAATGATGGCATACTCTGTAAATGTGGAATGAAGTACAGAAGAATCACAACGATAACATATCAAGAGCATTGCAGTACAGCTGCATTTCCAGCATTTCCAATTAGCTGCAACAAAGTCGAGTTGAGCTAACCCAGAAACATCCTAAGTAGTGAAACCAGATATTCACAGGTGCAGGGACTAAAGTCCCATGCACTTTTTGCAATGTACAGCTCTTGGCCTATCATTGAGAGCCTCTTGATTCCACATTCATCAAATCCTTCTATGTGCAAAGCAAAATGATAGAGGCCACACAGGATAGAGAAAAGGAGTAAGACACCATTTCTTTTCTTTCTAAGTCACTGTCAAGTGTATTAACATATAGCTGGTTGCCCTACGTTGAAATACTTTTTCATAGTACTCGTCATAGAACTTATTTATACTCTATTGTTACACTCGCTCATTTTACCTCCGCACTTACAACACTATAACAGCGATTCATTACTATTTCAATAACCTTTTTACTGTTTTTCCATCTTTCCTGGCCAATCAATTCTGCATTCCATTATGACATTGATCTCTAAAGCTCTAATCCTGACATGTCCCCTTTATTACTTCAATTAATGCTTTCATTATAATTTTATTATTTTAAAGTAATCTTACTTCAATTAATTACTGTAATTAATTTTAATAAATTCCTTACTTTAGAAAATCAAAGCATGCCACAGATTGACCCCAAAATGTCTTTTCAGCCTTGACTTGCATGTACTATTTTTCATGTCCTCTCTTTCTCAGTCAAAACCAAACTTCTGGCTGTTTTCTAAACAATGTAATTTCAGACCTTCTTGCATCTGCTTATTTCTTCTGCCTGGAACGCCAGCTCTACCTTCTAGTTGCGGATCAAAACCCTAGCCAGCCTTTAACTCTTAGCTCAGAATGCCACCTCCTCTGGGAAGCTTTCCTCCACTCCAGTCAGAGACCTATTCCTATGTTACGGCTGTCACGGTTTGCTAGGATTCCTAATACAGAATACTGTCAACTGATTCGCATTGTGGTAATTTAGGCGTATGTCTTTTCCCTCCTTCTAGATGTAAGTTCCTTAAGAGCAAGGACTGTGGTCTGCAAGCGTGGAGCTTTGCATAGTGTTAAAGTCCAAAAAGCCCAGTTGGAAAGCAATGAGATGTGCAAACTGATGTTAGGCAGAAACAGAGCAGAAGGAACTGTGTTGGGGGAGATAACCCAGCAGACCTGGAAAGGCCGATTTCTAGGAATTCAGGTCGCATCGGGGTGCCTGCATGGTGATGAGAGTCATGTGGCATTGCAATTGTAACACGGAAGCCTGGTACTTCCTTGACATGGTGGCAAGAATGGAACCTCTTCGCGGTAAAAACAGACATTCCAGCTGATGTCAACAAAGGATCTGGGACGAGCTGCTTTGGTGCGGCCTGTGGATGGCTCACTTCAAAATTCTGAAGTGGAGAATGGCTTAAGGGGTAGTGTTCCTAGGGACGTCAGATAAGGCTTCCAGGACAGTGTCAGGCTGGCTGTTGGAGAACTCACGAGAGCTTTCTGTCTGTCATTCAAAGTGCTGTTGGTGGTTTGGCAATGAATTATGCAGAAGTAATTAGCCTTGACTGTCATGAGTCCTCAAGAGGAAGTGACACCAAGCCTTGATAAAACTGAATAGTCGTCAGAACTTCTTATGGTTGTGACAGATATGTAGATCAGGTAGCTAAATTTCCAGTATGAAACTAGGTCAAACCCATCTACTGAGGCATGCCGTTTATTTCAATTAGGACTAGATTTCCAGAATAGGCCAGTACCTTATGGCATGTGGCAAAAAGTGGGTGCCTGCTTACCAAAGCTCAAGAGGGTATTTTAAAGCAAAAGGAAAAGTTCAAATAGGCATTGGTGGAAAAGTTTGGAGGATGAAAGGTTGGCAGTGGTGGAGTGAACAGAATGAAAGGCAGCCAGGAGTCATATTTATGACTATTTTCCCACATGAGAATAGAAGCCTGACTTTGGATTGCTCTGAAATAAGTCAGAGCAATTAGAACACATGCCTCCAACAATCTACAGATTGAGAGGGACTCTGAGAATTTCCACCCTTCCCTAGCAAAGTAGGATCCTGTCCCTCCACTGAGCTGGAGCTGGACAAAGCCAGGACTAGGGTTACTTAGGGCACTTCCAAAAATCATCGAAGAGGAAAGAAATTCAATCTTTGCTTCCGGAGATAGGATTTCACTTGGCAGCTCAAGCAGCATCTGGGAGGTCATGAAGAAATGCCTGGAGCTGATGAGGAGAGCTAACAAAAGTTGTAGTTGATAGCAATGGATTATGAATCAGAAACAGCCAGCAAAAAAGCAGCAGAAATGTGGGAAGCTATCAGGGCCATTTTATTTTCTCTTTCTCCCTCTCTCTCCCCTCTCCCTCTCCTCCTCCTCCTCCTTCTTCTCTCTTTCTCTTTATCTCTCCCTCTGTCTTTGTCTCTGTGTCTCTCTCTCTGTCTCTCCTCTCCACAAGGTCCTCCCTGATGAGACACCCAAGAGCGTGCCCTCTCCTGCCCAATGGCTCCTTAAAGGCACCACTGGATTCCTGACTGGAACTCCAGAACCACCAGTCTGAATCCACCACAGAGGTAAATAGCTCCTTATATCTCAGTAGCCTCTGAGTAAAGCATTACACAATTAATACTGAAGGAGACCTTGAATCACTGAGATAAATCATGTTTGCTTTTCCTGTAAATAGATAAAACTAGTCATGTTTAGAGGCATACAAGTATATTTTTCACATTAGATTTGACTGTGTTTTTATAATTCCATTTTTGAAAGCTAACATATACACATGGTTCAAAATTTGCATTCCTGTCCCCAGCCACGAAGCAAACAATGATGATAATTTCTTGTATATGCTTCCAGAAATTATTTATGCACTCACAATGACATATGTAGGCATCTCATGTGCCTGCATAATTAATGTTAACACCTGTAATATATTATTAACACTAATAATACAGTACTGAAAATATGCAGGAAAATGCTAAACATTTTCATCATTCTAGTGCATAAATTATATTGTCATGTCAACCCGCAACTTCCCAAATCATATATAAACCACAGTAGAATGTTAACATATGTAGCAAACTATCATATAAAAATATAAATTGCTTAAAACATTGCTTCCTAATCATCAATTAATAGAACTATCAATAAACTTTTGCTTTGTATCGATGAATAGGGCATCTTCAGGCACCAACCTCAGGGAAGTAGTTGAGCTTTGTTAACACTTTTGAGCTCCCCAAAAAGTGTACATTTGATTCTTAACCTACCAGTTGTGCCTGGACTATTATGTGAGGTTTTCCCAAGCATCATTTTGTTCAAAATGTTGTATTAAATTTAGTGGACATAAATAATTTTTTTCTCTATTAAAAAATGGCTAAGAGGTGTTGAATTGAGATAGGTACTTTTTAATAAGATGCCTAAAATCAGGATGTGTTCTATCAAAAAACAAAAACAACCACCATGAACTAGGGAGACTTTGCCTGCCTTTTTCTATCATTCTTCACAAATAGGTGTTCTATATATTCTATTTTTACACTATTATTTTCACTTATATTTATACATACCAAGTTTTAGATTAAAATAAAAAATGACAAAAGGGATTAATATTAAAATATTAACAATAGTTGTCTCTGGGTAGTTGGATTAAGGGTGATTATGCTCTTTTTATCTAAATTTTCTAGATTCTCTACATCTTGCATCAAGAAAAAAAGATTTTTAAGAATATAATTTTTTTTTTTAAGATTTTATTTATTTGACAGAGAGACACAGCGAGAGCAGGAACACAAGCAGGGGGAGTCGGAGAGGGAGAAGCAGGCTTCCCGCAGAGCAGGGAGCCCAATGCGGGGCTCGATCCCAGGACCCTGGGATCATGACCTGAGCCGAAGGCAGACGCTTAACAACTGAGCCACCCAGGTGCCCCGAATATAATATTTTTTTTTTAAAGATTTTATTTATTTGACAGAGAGAGACACAGCGAGAGAGGGAACACAAGCAGGGGGAGTGGGAGAGGAAGAAGCAGGCTTCCCACTGAGCAGGGAGCCCAACGTGGGGCTCGATCCCAGGACTCTGGGATCATGACCTGAGCCGAAAGCAGACGCTTAACGACTGAGCCACCCAGGCGCCCCAGCGAATATAATATTTTTAAAAAGGAACTAATTCAATTTTTTTTTTAATGACTATGTGACCTCACTCCTCAAACAAACCAGATAACTAAGTCACTATATTTTTGAAAAGATAAACTTAATACATCAATCCAGTTCAGGGTGTTCTTAGTTTATGATTAGTAACAGATCATTTTTCTACATATACATGGTCTCCCAATCAATCATTTCCACTTTTAGTTGGAATATATTATTGATAATTACTGTGATAACTAATAATGTGAGCCTTAGGTGCTTACTTCATCATGTATTCAACCATGAAAAGGCAAATAATATCCTGAAATAAGAATTTCACACTTTAACTTCTAGCCACTTAAAATAATTTTCCCTATTTCTTAAAGATCTAAAAGAAAGCTTTGTACACTAAGAAACTGACAAATTAATTTGCTGTTCTTTGTAAGGCACAGTCTTGAGAAGATATTAAAGTAAGCAATATCACTAGAGGCAACAAAAAATTACTGTAGAGATAACTCTTGAGAATGGGGCCTATTTGAGGACCATCTGTCTATTTTGCTTAAGTTAGCCTTGGGAAAGAGGGGGGTTGAGCAAATCTGCAATTCAGATCCACAAAAGAAATATTCAGCACAATGAAAACTTAAGTAAAACACTTTCCAAATCAACTAATGGGCATATAACATAAATCTGAACTCATGATCCAGAAAAACAGCTGAGGAATGGTTATAATACACCGTCTATTACCGTTAAATAGTGACAAGGTCATATTTTAATTAGGACATAAACAAAACAGAATTTCAAATAATTCAGCAATGTTTTTGCCTTCATCATCAAATACAATTTTGCTGACAATATAATTTCTAATATCCTTGCCCTAGAGTCAAGTGGATGTAAAGATAAAGAAAATGCATTTCTTGATTAAAAGAAAGGATTAGGAACTGAGAAAGAAACACATACTTCTTTTTCCATATTAGGGAAAATTTGCATTAAAAGACTGATTGTGGATCAAGGGTCAAATGGCACACTAAGCCTAGTCTCATCTAAAATCAGTTTGATCCTTTTCTGTGCTGCTACTACATTCTCTGGCCCCTGCTTAGCAGCATTTCCCAGCTGACCACTATCTGGATCAGTGCATAAGTTTTTGCTGACACCACCTAGAAGACCAAGGTTAATTTCCTATAGGCTGTAAGTATATGAACAAAACCTAAAAATATCAGCAGATCAACCTGTCAGTCTAACAAGCTAAAGAAAGAAGAAAGGACAAGAAGAAGAAAAGAAAAAAAAAAGAGTGGGAAATAATTGGCGAGATCAAAGATCTAATAAAGCACCCCCAAAGTACAAACTGGCAGATGAGGGAGTGTGTGTTGTGCCACTTATGGGCGAGAGAAACTTCTAGATCGTGCAAGTACGAAGGCTTCAGTCATGCCCCATTATTTCTCCACCTAGACAAATGGGTCCAGGGAAATGAGACCAGATAGTCCAATCTGCCAGAAATGTGAGGTGAGTCTCACAGATTTAGGGTTGGAAGATAGATATGAAACATGCAGTGTGATCAATGGTAAAGGCAAGGAGAGTACAGGATACCACAGAACACATAGGAGAGGCAACCAATATTTTAGCTGAGACCGAAAGGACGGAAGAGGTTTGCCAGGCAAACCTGTTTCTGTCATAAAGATGGAATGGATTCGGCAAATGCCCAAAGGCAAGACAATTGTTAGAGAGGTGAATGCAGCACCGACTTGGAGGAGACTAGTGAAGAGCAATGAAGTAGGGTAGGGTACCATCAGGATGCTAGGAGATCTTGGAGGTCACATCCGGGACAGAGGGGGCCAGTGAAAGTATAAGCAAATGACTTGAAAAAAAAATCATTTACCAACGACGGGCACTCTGTATAATTTTGTTTTTAGACTACAGGAATTGAGACAATTTAGGCTAGAGAATAATTAAGAATTTTGCAGGGCCCCAAGGATGTCGTGATGGCTTTTAATCCTCATTATACTTTCATGTAGATGAAGCCAGTATCTCCTACAAATGGCCTTTTAACTTCATCACCTAGTATATTTATTATGATTTAGTTCTTTCTTATGAAAATAATATATCTTTAAAAAATGTTCTGGTTCGGGCGCCTGGGTGGCTCAGTTGGTTAATCGACTGCCTTCGGCTCAGGTCATGATCCTGGAGTCCCGGGATCAAGTCCCGCATCGCGCTCCCTGCTCGGCAGGGAGTCTGCTTCTCCCTCTGACCCTCCTCCCTCTCATGCTCTCTGTCTCTCATTCTCTCTGTCTCAAATAAATAAAAATTAAAAAAAAAAAAATGTTCTGGTTCTTTGGATTACAAAAAATAAATGCTTATTATATTGTAGAAATGCTGGAAGTTTAACTCTCAAATTCATGAGAATTCCTAATATTTTGTAATTTCAGAAGTTTTTTAAAACATGCTCTCCAGACTTTTTTTTTTTTTTTTTAGATTTTTTATTTATTTGACAGAGAGAGAGACAACGAGAGAGGGAACACAAGCAGGGGGAGTGGGAGAGGGAGAAGCAGGCTTCCCGCGGAGCAGGGAGCCTGATGCGGGGTTCGATCCCAGGACCCTGGGATCATGACCTGAGCCGAAGGCAGGCACTTAATGACTGAGCCACCCAGGCGCCCCCAGACTTTTTTTGATCACTTATTTAACCAATAAAACATTTGGAGCATGTGCTTCATATATACATAACTATATAAAATAAAAATATATGGATATGCATAATATATAATATATAATGTACATAATAATACATGATTTCAAATACAAATTGTATATTATATCTAATAAAATATATAAAGTATGTACAAAAATAGAAACTAAAAATAATAAGCAAAAAAGAAAGAATAAAAGTAGAAATTCTAATAGAAGAAATAGAACCTTCCCTAAGGACTATCTTCTGGACCCACTCTGGAGACAACTGTTATAACCCACCCACATAAAATCTCCTAAGTGATTGCTGATATTTTTTTTTATATAGACAATAAATTCTACAAATGGGACTATTTTTTTCCTACTTAGATAGAGAGCATTCCTAATTCTTAGTTTACAGGCACACCTTCACAGAAAATTATTCAAATGTTCTTACTATTTTGATTAAATAAGAAAAATTCCAACCACAGGAGTCCCTGAGGTCACCATTTGCTCTTGGATGAATTCAGCATGTTATGTTGACAAGGAATTTCAAACATGTACAGTTGTATGACCCTCTTGAAGCCTTATGTTTCCTACTGCAAGGAACAGAGAACAGATGGCTTTTAGTTTAAAAAAAAAAAAATTAAACCTAAGGACCTCAATAGAAGAAAAACAAAGAAGATAAAAGGGGAGGAAAAGTGAAGTAAATCATTTAAATGCAGTAATCCATCATTTAAGCCTTCCAGAGGCTTCCCAGTTTAAAGGTATAACTCAGTATTACCTTTTCTGAAGTGAGGACCTGCATTTGCACATACCACTGAATATTCTAGCATGGTGGCCAGACCACTGGTTCTCGGGTTGGCCTGGTTTGATCCAGCCCTGCCACTTATTGTGTGAAGTTAGGCAAGTTACTTAACCTTTCTAAGCCTTTGTGTTTTTGTATCTATAAAATGAGGATGCGCCGCACCTACCTTCTAGGATTACTGGGTGGATTAAATGAAATAATATATGCGAGGTGTGTAGCACAGTGCCTAGGCTGTAGGAAGCACCCAATAAATACCACCATAACTGTTCAAAGAAACAGAAGTGTATGCCAAACATAGCATCACCTTTTCTAACAAAGAGCCCAGAATTAACATAAAATGTAAACATGGGGTTTTGTTTTGTTTTGTTTTGTTTTGTTGCTATTGTTGTTGCAGAATTTTCATCTCTCTTGATTATCACAGTGTCCTTTCAAATGTCTGTCTGAATCATTGGCGTTTTGTTTAGATTAAAAGCTAGAGATAGGAGGCTGTCAAATGTGCTCTGCAAAGCCGCAGTGAGAGTCCTGAGGGCCAAGGTTACAGATGAGATAAAGGTAATTAAATCACAAGGGTGGTGATTTCCAGCCTGCAGTCTTAGATTCTGTTAGGCAGAGAGCCTGAGGTTGGAGGGGCCTTGCTAGCGAAGGGCAAATGGGGTAGAAATTTCAGTTCCCAAATACCGGAGCTAGAAGCTGTGAGATGGTTGTTGGCAGAGAAATGAGAAACAGTCTCAAGGAGAAAGAGTGCTGGAAAAGTACAACACAGACTTTCCCAAATCTAATATTTACCTGCATTCCTGACTGCCGGCCACACGTGGCTCTAGGGTCTTCACAGGCTATCTTTATCTACCGATTTTACAGATGAAACAGCCGACCTTCAGAGATCATTCCTTGCCCAAGATCATACAAAGAAAGCAGGAATTGCATTTGGAGGTGGCATTTGTTGTTCGTAGTAATGGTTGTAGTAATCTGGGTCACGGGCGTCCGAAAGACCAGGCGTGAAAGCGCTGAGCTAAGGAGAAACAGTCTGCTCCCAGAGAGCGGATTTAGGAAGTTCCACTTGACTGATAAAACCGCATTTGCACGGACAAGTCATCGGAGTAAAGAGTGGAACCCTAAGAGATTTCATGTGGGTAACTGGTCGCTACAGAAACTACTTGCTTCGTCCTTGATGGTTATGGGTTTAGCAGTTCTTATTTTTTGTCCAGGAACTAGGAATTGGCATCGTTGTACAGAAAGGAATGCAGGCTTGCCAGGCAGGGAAACGCTCCATGAACTCATATCCATGATAAAAAGAAACAGGTTGCGTAATTGCTACACATCTGTGAGAGAAAATTTTAAAATAGAGCTTTTTCTGAATAATTAATCTTATCTCTTGATTTAGGCCCTCATTTTTTAGTAATGAATATTTATATCTCATTACCATCTACTTTGCTTACTGACTGCAAATTTACAGTCACTTCAGGAGAGGAGACGAGAGGCTGATGGCGAAAAAGCTGCAATACGCAGGCTGAAAACTTTTCAGCTCAGCTACAATTAAAGCACCAAAGCGCTTGAGCTCCCTGTTAGAAATATTTTCAGGGGCGCCTGGGTGGCTCAGTCGTTAAGTGTCTGCCTTCAGTTCAGGTCATGATCCCAGGGTCCTGGGATCGAGCCCCACATCGCACTCCCTGCTCCACGGGAAGCCTGCTTCTCCCTCTCCCACTCCCCCTGCTTGTATTCCCTCTCTCGCTGTGTCTCTCTCTGTCAAATAAATAAATAAAATCTTTAAAAAAAAAAAAAGAAATATTTTCAGATTTTATAGTCTCTGAAACGAATGCTGCTTCCGTGATGCTCGTGGAGATAGATCGAGCATTACGATGCACTGTAGAGATTGTTTTTCTTCTACTGAGACTGGGCCTGCAATTAGTAAATACTAGCAAGAGGTTAGTGGAATTTAGGCCTTTTGAATGTGGCTCATGTAGTACAGGAACCCCGGGAATCAATGACTAAAAAGTGTAGATTTCGCTTTTACTATCATTTTTTTTAATAAGCCAGACACGAAAAGACAATGTCGTATGATCCCACTTACATGATGTACACAGGATAGGCAAACTTAGAAAGTAGGATGGTGGTGATCAAAGTCTGGAGGAGAGAGAGAAATGGAAAGTTATTGTTTAATGGGTACAGTTTCAGTTTGGGAAGATTAAAAAGGTTTTTTTTGTGGTTTTTTTTTTAAGATTTTATTTATTTGACAGAGAGAGACACAGCGAGAGAGGGAACACAAGCAGGGGGAGTGGGAGAGCGAGAAGCAGGCCTCTTGCCGAGCAGGGAGACGGATGCGGGGCTCGATCCCAGAACCCCGGGACCAAGACCAGAGCCAGGACCCTGGGACCATGACACAAGCCGAAGGCAGATGCTTAACGACTGAGCCACCCAGGCGCCCCTAAAAAGTTTTCAAGATGCATGGTAATGTTTGCCCAACAATGTGACTGTATTTACTGCCACTTAACTGCATGACTAGAAAGTGGTTAAAGTGGCACATTTCATGTTATGCATTTTTACCATAATAAAAAAACATCCTTAAGCCACAGCAATAACGCCAATAATACCTACTAGTTTTGACTGTTGTGCTGGGAAAGTGCTAAATGCTTTTCATGTGCATTCTCTCATTTAACCCCTAAGGTAAGTACCAAAAAGAATGAGATAAAGTTTAAGTCGTCTGTTTCAGCTTCACACAGAGAGCAAATGGTAGAGCAGGGTTGGAACCTGGGTCTATTTACAAAGCCCATGCTATACCTGTATCATTATAAATATATTAATATTTATATATAATATATAAAATATTTATTTAGGACTTGAAAGTCCTTTTTAAAGTTTGCACAAGATTTTCATATTTTATATTTTCACATCAAACCAAGGGCAAGATTTAAATAAAAACAAACACTGAGGCTCAATGTTCTAATGCCAACAAGTGACTTTATTGTCAGCTGATGCTTTTTTAACTCTCCTTCATCTACATAACCTCAGACACAAGGCAAAGGAGGGGCGCCCGGGTGGCTCAGTCGTTAAGCATCTGCCTTCGGCTCAGGTCATGGTCCCAGGGTCCTGGGATTGAGCCCCACATCGAGCCCCACATCAAGCCCCACATCAAGCCCCACGTTGGGCTCCCTGCTCGGCAGGAAGCCTGCTTCTCCCTTCCCCACTCCCCCTGCTTCTCCCTCCCCCACTCCCCCCTGCTGTGTTCCCTCTCTCACTGTGTCTCTCTCTGTCAAATAAATAAATAAAATCTTAAAAAAAAAAAAAAACCCACAAGGCAAAGGCAATCCCGGGGCTAGCATCCTTCTCTCACACTGTAATTTTGGCAGTAAGATAGAGGGGGGAGAATGAATTTGCTCCCTTTCCCATCTGCCCGCTCCTGTTGTTTCACTTGATGGCCTTTGTAGGATTTCTAGCATGGACTTCTGTTACTTCGTATTGTTTCTGCCCCCATACCACACCCTACTTTCAAAACTGTCCCCGCCTCTCCCCTGGGTGGTCCATCAGGGGCTCCACTTGCTCTAGACTCACAGGGGTGGGCAAGTGACCCCAGCAGGGACAGAGTCATTTCAGAGGAGTGAATGTTGACTTTGCTGTTACTTAGGGAAAGCCTGCCTGAAGATGAGTACATAGAAAACCAGAGCCAAGAAAGGGAGAGTCCTGTTGACATTGTTTTAAAATGTTTGGCCTTTGTTCTGGGAATGGCTGACACACAATGGGCATTCGGTTATATTTTCCTTGAAATAACACATCATCTGACTAGTTTATGAAAACGCCAAGATCTCGAGTGCTGAAATGTGGCCTGAGCACAGTGTCTTTCCATTCTATATGTCCTGTTCATTCATTCAATGAATATTTACTGTGTAGCAGGTAAGACAGGAACCTGAACAGGTGACTGTCATAGTCTGTGGTTGAATGTAGCATCAGAAACAGAGTATTATGGGAGCACATAGGAAGCATTTCTACCTCTGTGGGAAGAGTATTCCAGGCTGAGGTTGAAAGGGGCCTATGTTGGGTGTGTTCAGGAACATCAGAGCGGCCAGTGTGGCCTTTGTCAGCCTTTGCCACCAGCCTTTCTCCTCCTGTGAAATCGGTTATCCCAGTATGTGTTGAGGCTCTTTAGCTTATCTTTATCCTTTCTTTCTTGGAGAGAAGGTCTCTTTCACCCCTAAGGTTATGAGTAGATGTCTCCCAATTCAAAACTTCTAGTCCTAATCTTTCCACATGATCCCAGGCAAATATTTTCAATTGCTTACATGAAATTGCCACTTGAATCTCCTCCTGGTTCCTTCAGATCTACAGGTGCTCCAAAGAATTCATCATCGTCTCCGCCCCAAACACAACCGACCAGCTCCTCTTCCTGGTGATACTTTCCTTGACAATGGCCCATTACCATTGAGTTAGTGAGGCTTACAACTTCAAAGCCATCTTTACTTCCTCCTCTCTGGTATTTCACATGGAATCAGTCATCCAGACCATATGCAAATGGTCAAAGCTCCGAAGATGGACCCCACCAAGGTACTAAACAGGACCAGACATGTTGTAAGTGGGCAATCATTCTTTGGCTTATTGCAATCAAGAGGAAATGACTTTTTTTCCCTCTTTGACTCATCTGCAACATGTTTATCTTTTTTTTCTTTTAAGATTTTATTTATTTATTTGACAGAGAGATAGAGAGAGAGCACAAGTAGGCAGAGAGGCAGGCAGAGGGAGAGGGAGAAGCAGACTCTCCACCGAGCAGGGAGCCCGACGTGGGGCTCGATCCCAGGACCCTGGGATCATGACCTGAGCCGAAGGCAGCCGCTTAACTGACTGAGCCACCCAGGTGCCCCTCAACATGTTTATCTTTACCTGAAAACTTCTATTGAGGTAAAATCTGGAAGACCACAAACCACACTTCCAGATGAGCTTCCATGATTAATGGATTGTGAACAAATCGCTTTAAACACAATGAACACATATGAGTGCAAGTGTTTGTCTCCACTCTGATTAAAGCCAGCTGGGATTACCAGTTGGGTTCATTCTGAGCTGTTTCTGAGGTGCCCAGGGACTCTCAACTATTTTGTCTTTATTTCATTCTGGTACTGAAGTGATGTGAAGTCTCCAAAGTCACTTTAGTGCTACACAAGGGCTGCTATGCAAGAGCATACCTATTTTCTCCATCATATATTTTTTTAAACCTGCAGACCTCCCTTCTTCAGAAAGCATTCCCTTATTAACCTTATGCACTCCTATGTGTTTGTGGTACCTCAACGTTCAAGGTGAAATATTTGCCAATTCGATTCAATTGGGAAGCAGGCAGCCCAAATAAACAGTCAAAAATGAATTATCAATAATAATTAAATAAAGGCAGTTTTAATGATGTTAAGACTTCATGGTAACTGTAGTCAGGGCCAATGTTGTCTAAAGTACAGGGAAGAACAATTAATATGAATTGTAACAAAATATCAATGGAAGAAATGATTAGCCTTTGTTCTCAAACCTTTTTTCATCTGTAATAGTTGAATAAGAAGCAACATAAAGTAGAATTATGTAAGGTATACATGTTACTTCTTGTCAAGAGATAGCTGAATCTGAACATTTATTTTAAAGTCAGTTACAAGTTAGGAAACACAGTTCATATATTTATCTCTAAATGTGTACTTTGTTCTAGGGCAATGTGCTTGTCAAATATTTTCACACTATGGCTTATCTAGAAAACAATCATCTTTGTGTAGCACACTGGTCTGAGCGGATGAAGCTGCTCACAACCATGGAACAGACTGGTGCGTTGGGCTATAGGTCCTGTCTGGCAACCCCACGGGCTGAGAGGATCCATGTCTGAGCACACTTACAACGCATCCATGATTGAGAAGGTCTAGTCTAGAAAATAAGGCAATATAGTGTATTGTTGGTCCTAATCTCAGCTCTGGAATCAAACTGTGTCCTCAAGCACTTCCTAGCCCTGAGAGCTCTGTGCTCTTAAGTTTCTTCATCTGTAAAGGGGCTAATAAATTCTACCTCACAGGTTTTGATTATCCCTGTGAAGTGCTTAGAATTGTGCCTGACACTCAGTAGGTGCTCAAAAACTGTTAGCTGTTACTTTGTACTCAAACCCTGGGACTATCCAAACAGGAGGAAGCCAGATGGTACTGAATAAAATACATGAACTTCCCAGGAGATGGGTGGGTCACTAGAGAAAAGGCTACATTGTTACTATGGAAATGTCCCTGCAGTATCACAGCTAAACTAGATTGTGGTGTACATTTTCCCAAAGAATAATGCCAGATACGGACTAGAATTCAATGGACAAATAGGATTTAACTTACAGGATTTACAGCACAGATCCCTACTTCAGAAATGAATCAATTCACTACATAAAAGTAAATATCATTTAAATTATTTATTTTGGCCATAACAGTATTTTCTTATTAAGAATCTAAGATAGTTTGGGCTTTGCAATCTAATAATGTGAAAAATTTATAAATTCGAATGTGAATTTAATGAAGTCGAGAAGTAAATTTACTTATCTTGAAAAGGGTTGTAATATATGAATTAAACAGATACTTGTCAATATAATACTTAAAGAGGATTTAGTTCTCAGACTTTCCATCTCTACCTTATTCATATAATTAGCATCTCATTTAGTCAATTCATATGTTCTGTGGGTGAAGGGCAAATTTAGTTGGTACTTTATGTTCCCTAAAATTAGAACATATAATCCATATCTGAAATCTGTTGAGAATTTATTTTGAGTTCTCTGTATTTTCTCTATGAAGAATTGCTACAAAGAAATCTTTTTACAAAATTACATAATAATTCTACTGTGGGATAATCAAAATCCCAAGAAGCACAAAAAAAAAAAAATCCAAGATGAACAAATATTCAACATTAATTTATTATTATTATATAATTATATATATTATATTATAATTCAACATCAATTTATAATATTTATAATTTATAGGGTCAAAATATTGGGATACATTTATTGTCATTATTTTGAGTGACAGCAATAAGTACATGACTATGAAGAGCTACACATGACATGTTAAATAGGAATTGTTCAAATGTGCTCTGAGTCACAAACATTTCAGTGACATTTTTTTTTTTGATGTGCTAATGTTGGCTGCATTGTCAATATACCTGCCCAGTTATGTGGATATACTCAGCTCATATCTGCAACACTTTTACCTGGAAACAAAATGTTTTGTCATAATTTTAATCACAGCTTAAAGACAGCAAGCCATAGTAATCATGAGAGAGTATTTTTAAGTTTAGGAAAATAAAGAATTTATTTTTAACTGAGTAATGTTAAGCCATTCATATAATTTTCTTCCTCCCCTGATTAATATACATATCAAAAAGTTTTAAAACTGGAAAGAAAATAAGAACGCTTTTAGAATGAAGCAAATGAACTATAATGACAAAAGCTCAATGAAGAACATTATTTGCCTTTTATCAGAGGAAAAATAGTAAATTTAATAGCTATTTTATTTCAAATATAGGCAGATATTTAAATCATTAACATAATCTATGTGTCATTTACCCTCCTCAGAAATCATTTAGATAATTGTAATACTTTTGATTGTTTAGAAACCATTTAGTTAATATGGATTCTGGTTCCACAAAGAATGCTGCAGTTTTATTTTTTTTCCTGTTTTCTTTTTTTTTAAATTTTATTATATTATGCTAGTCACCATACATTATTACATCATAAGTTCTTGATGTAGTGTTCCATGATTCATTGTTTGCGTATAACACCCAGTGCTCCATTCAGTATGTGCCCTCTTTAATACCCATCACCGGGCTAACCCATCCCCCTACCCCCCTCCCAAAACCCTCAGTTTGTTTCTCAGAGTCCATAGTCTCTCATGGTTCGTCTCTCCCTCCGATTTCCCCCCCTTCATTCTTCCCTTCCTACGTTTTTTTTTTTAACATATAATGTATTATTTGTTTCAGAGGTACAGGTCTGTGATTCATCAATCTTACACAATTCACAGCACTCACCATAGCACATATCCGCCCCAATGTCCATCCTCCAGCCACCCCATCCCTCCCACCCCCACCACTCCAGCAACCCTCAGTTTGTTTCCTGAAATTAAGAATTCCTCATATCAGTGAGATCATATGATACTTGTCTTTCTCTGATTGACTTATTTCGCTTAGCATAACACCCTCTAGTTCTATCCACATCGTTGCAAATAGCAAGATTACAGTTTTTTGATGGCTGCATAATATTCCATTGTGTATATATACTACATCCTCTTTATCCACTCATCTGTTGATGGACATCTTGGCTCTTTTCATAGTTTGGCTATTGTGGATGTTGCTGCTATAAACATCGGGGTGCACATACCCCTTCGGATCACTACATTTGTTTCTTTGGGGTAAATGCCCAGTAGTGCAATTGCGGGATTGTAGGGTAGCTCTATTTTCAACTTTTTGAGGAATCTCCATACTGTTTTCCAGAGTGGCTGCACCAGCTTGCATTCCCACCAACAGTGTAGGAGCGTTCCCCTTTCTCTGCATCCTCGCCAACATGTCATTTCCTGACTTAATTTTAGCCATTCTGACTGGTGTGAGGTGGTATCTCATTGAGGTTTTGATTTGGATTTTCCTGATGCCAAGTGATATTGAGCACTTTTTCATGTGTCTATTGGCCATGTGGATGTCTTCTTTGGAAAAATGTCTGTTCATGTCTTCTGTCCATCTCTTGATTGGATTATTTGTTCATTGGGTGTTGAGTTTGAGAATTTCTTTATAGATTTTGAATACCAGCCCTTTATCTGATATGTCATTTGCAAATATCTTCTCCCATTGTCGGTTGTCTTTTGGTTTTGTTGACTGTTTCTTTTGCTGTGGAAAAGCTTTTTATCTTGAAGTCCCAATAGTTCATTTTTGCCCTTGCTTCCCTGGCCTTTGGTGATGTTTCTAGGAAGAAGTTGCTGTGGCTGGGGTTGAAGAGGTTGCTGCCTGTGTTCTCCTCAAGGATTTTGATGGACTACTGTCTCACATTTTGGCCTTTCATCCATTTTGAGTCTATTTTTGTATGTGGTGTAAGGAAATGGTCCAGTTTCATTTTTTTGCATGTGGCTGTCCAATTTTCCCAACACCATTTGTTGAAGAGACTGTCTTTTTTCCATTGGACATTCTTTCCTGCTTTGTCAAAGATTAGTTGACCATAGAATTGAGGGTCCATTTCTGGGCTCTCTATTCTATTCCATTGATCTATGTGTCTGTTTTTGTGCCAGTACCATACTGTCTTGATGATGACAGCTTTGTAATAGAGCTGGAAGTCTGGAATTGTGATGCCACCAGCTTTGGTTTTCTTTTTCAACATTCCTCTGGTTATTCAGGGCCTTTTCTGGTTCCATACAAATTTTAGGATTATTTGTTCCATTTCTTTGAAAAAAGTGGATGGTATTTTGATGGGGATTGCATTGAACATGTAGATTGCTCTAGGTAGCACTGACATCTTCACAATATTTGTTCTTCCAATCCATGAACATGGAGCGTTTTTCCATTTCTTTGTGTCTTCCTCAATTTCTTTCATGAGTATTCTATAGTTTTCTGAGTACAGATTCTTTGCCTCTTTGGTTAGATTTATTCCTAGGTATCTTATGGTTTTGGGTGCAATTGTAATGGGATCGACTCCTTAATTTCTCTTTCTTCTCTCTTGTTGGTGTATAGAAATGTGATTTCTGTGCATTGATTTTATAACCTGCCACTTTACTGAATTCCTGTATGAGTTCTAGCAGTTTTGGGGTGGAGTCTTTTGGGTTTTCCACATAAAGTATCATATCATCTGCAGAGAGTGAGAGTTTGACTTCTAGTTTGCCGATTCGGATGCTTTTTATTTCTTTTTGTTGTCTGATTGCTGTGGCTAGGACTTCTAGTACTATGTTGAATAGCAGTGGTGATAGTGGACATCTCTGGCATGTTCCTGGACTTAGGGGAAAAGCTCTGTTTTTCCCCATTGAGAATGATATTCACTGTGGGTTTTTCATAGATGGCTTTTATGATATTGAGGTATGTACCCTTTATCCCTACACTCTGAAGGGTTTTAATCAGAAGGGATGCTGTACTTTGTCAAATGCTTTTTCTGCATCTACTGAGAGGATCATATGGTTCTTGTTCTTTCTTTTATTAATGTATGGTATCACATTGATTGATTTGCGGATGTTGAACCAACCTTGAATGCTGCAGTTTTAAAACCCTGTTTTGGGAGAATGATACCTTCGGGACAGTTGACTTATTTTCTCATTTTAAAAAATCTGAATCTATCGATCTAAAATAAAGTACCTCTTTTTATAAAATAAGCTTTATAAACTTGGTTTTACTGTAGGATGCTTCAGATATCGTGAAACTTAGGAAATACACTAAGATGTTTATATATTTTACTTTATAAATTTTATTCGATATTGATAGTCATTATTTCAGGGCTTTGGAAACAATCAAAAGGAAAATACTTTTTAAATTACAGATAATGTAGAAATAACTTACGTATGATTTCCAGTAGTGGTAACACCAATTTGGATGGGTTGGTATGGCACTGTAGGACACAGGAGATGAAACGGAGTATTGAAATAATTCTGATGCCAGAATATTTGGTTGCCACCTTAGGGGAGCGTCATTTTAATTGTGGACAAATGAATTTTTGATGTTACAAATAATGCATATCTGTTCTTAAAAAACAAACTAGGAGATAAATGTTTGAGTCTTAGCCCTGCCATTTACTCATTCTATGACTTTGGGCAAATTACTTTAACCTCTCAATGCTTGGTTTGCTCATCTATAAAATGGAGATAAGAGTAGCACTTACCTCACAGAGCTGCTGTGGTTAGAGAAATTGACATAGGTAAAATGCTTAGACCCTTGCAAAGCATATAACAGGCAATCAGTATTAGCTGTTATTGTTTTTATGAAAGCAACCCTTTTCCTCCAATTTTGCATACATTGGATGTTTTCTTTTTTGTGTTTTTTAAGCTTTGGTGGTTTAATAGTATCATCGTCATCCTCTTCATTTACATTTCCTTAATTACCAGTAAGACTGAATTCTTTTCCGATTATTGGCAATCTGGATGAATCACCAGAGAATTACGCTGAGTGAAAAAAGCCAGTTCCAAGAGATTACTATATAATTCCATGTATATTAGCATTTTGGCAATGACAAAGTTGTAGTAATGGAGACCAGATTAATGCTGGCCAGGGCTAGGTATGGGGTAGGGGCAAGAGAGTAGGTGTTGCTATAAAAGGGCAAAATGAGGGGCCCTTGTGCTATGACTAGTCTATCTCGACTGCATCAATATGACTACCCTGGTTGTGACACTGGCCTACAGCTCTGTAAGGTGCTACCACCGGGAGAAATTGAGTCAAGGGAACTTGTTTGCAGTAGTCCAGAAAAACAAAGACCCTCTGCTATAGCATAATTGTCTTAAATTATATTCCCTGGTTTTTATAGAACATATAAAAAGTGAAAAATTCACAAATGATTTAGAGCCAAAATTTTTGGAATATTTATTAAATCCAGTAGTGTAAGCAAGCCATATCCCATCTCTACAAGGTTATGCTCATTTTACTATTCAGTAAGTCAACAAATATTTATAATGCATCTACTAGGTGCTGGGCACTATTCCAGGAGCCGGCAAGGCAGTGATGAACAAGACAGAGAACAAGACAAATGCCTCTGAGAGAGTGAGGATGAAGTAAGAGAATAGTGCACAGTAGAAGGCATCTGTAAGACTCCATGATACATGTTATTTCCATGTATCTGCTTCAGCTGAGCCCTATTCAGGGTCCTTGTTCAACTCTGGGGAAAAGGAGAAAAGCAACTGTGCACTGACTGCTGATACTGCAGAGAGACTGGTCAGCTGGCCCCTCCTTTTGCTCTGTGCAATGGCAAATACCACTCAAGTAACTCAACATACTCCGACTACTACTGATTTCACTATTAACATTTTTGGAGGGTTAGAGGACAAGAACTCTAGCTCGATTGTTTATAAATATGAGGACAGAGAACAGGAACCTGGGGAAAAGTCAGAGCCAAACTCCATTTGGTGAAGCTTCTCCCTAGTGAATGGCAGAGCTGAGACACAAGTGTCACTGTTAAACTGACAGATTAAGTAAAATGCTTTAAGTCTTTCAACAGTAGCTTTCTCAAGACCTCTCGAGACAATCTTGAGTAGGGGTCAAACAAAATACACATCTTACAGGACACTGGAACAGATTTCTTGGTCCTTATGAATATTTGTGACATCTTCCTAGAAATCCCCTCACTGAAATGTCAAGATCACTGACCCCTCCCTGCTTTTTTTCACTCCTAAGGAATTGTTTTCCTGCCTACTTAGTTTTGTTTTTGCTTTCCTACTCACCTGTTACTGGGGTGCCCAAAAAGATCTACCACCTATCTTTATCTAAAGAATGTTGGCTATTTTTATCAAATTTGTGTAACAGCAAACATATAAAATATACAAAATCTACATGTTTTATATCTTTCAGACACAGACCAGAGTTAAACATTTTTAAATAAGAATGTTCTCTGAAAGAATACTTGAGTAGCCTTAAGCTAATTGTATTTAAGAAAACTCTCATTTATAATTCCCTTTGATGGTAACAATGATAGTGAATTGAAAATGAGAGTAGTCTTCCCCCTATTATATATGTAATAAAGCAACTAGTTACCTGTTTGTTAACGCTAGGAAGCTTCTAATGAGCCCCAGGAGAGAAAGTAATTCCCAAAGTTCTTATGAGGAGTGAGCCTAATGCAAGTGCAAATTTAAAACCACATTTAGAGCTCATCCTGTTTTCAGCCACTATCACAATAGATGGTGGTGCTGGAAGCAGGAATGGTCAGCCCATTGTAGCCTGATGGAAAATTACAATAGAGAAATATTTTCTGAGGCAAGTGCTCACAAATCCAGCACAGTGGCAAGCCTTCCTCTTGGATAAGCAAGCAGAACCCTAGCTTTTAGATTTCTTCCTAAACCTATTATCCCCTCCATCTTCCTTGCTACACTGAGTGGCTAGCCTCCACTCAGTTGCTAAAGCCAGAAACAAAAAATTATCTTTAATTACCCTTTTTCTTACCGCCCCCCCCCAATATCCAATTCATTAACGAGTCTGGATAATTCCATCACTTAAATCTACCTTGACTCTCTCTTTGCTTACCATACCTCCTGGCCCACTCATTGTTAGCTGGACATCTGCGAATAGCCTTCCAATTTGTCTCCAGACTTTCCTTCTTGGCTCCTCTGAGTCCATTCCCCATATTCCACATTTACTTCTTGAAAGATGAGAATTTCAAATTTATAGACAAGTTGCAGGAATTGTGCAAAGACCTTTATCTTCTGAACCCAGTTTCAGACATGAGGATCCACTCATTATCCCTGAATTCTCTAGTGAGCATTTCCTCTCATGCCATCAAGATGGTTATCACCATCTAATACAAAGAACCAGTCCAAGTTTTCCACTTATCTTAATAATGTGCTTTGTAACAAATTCAATATAGGATCACACATGCATTTAGTTATCTCATCTCTTTAGATTCCTTCACCGTGGAACAGGTTTTCAGTCTTTTTTTTTTTATCATAATCTTGACAGTTTTCGGGACTACAGGCCAGTTGTGTTTACAAGGTACCTCCGTTGGGTTTGTCTGGTGTTTCCTCATGAAGAGATTCAGATCATGCATTTTTGGCAGAAATATCACAGAAGTGATTTTTTCCCCCTCATTGCATCATAGCAGATTGTATCAGTTCAGGTCTTCCAAGAAACAGATGCAAGCTGAATTAAACACGAGAGACTTACTGAGGGAAATGCCTGTGAAGAATAAAGAGGAAGAAGCAGGAGTCGGCAGAGAGGGCCTTTTGACTAAGACTTGGGACTAACACCTGAGAAAGGAGCAAAGGATGGACCTCAGTTTGCAGGTCAGTCCTGAGAAAACCTCAGCCCGACTGATGGGATGTCCCTAAGGAAATGTATCCTGTTAAGAGGAATCCCACATCATCAGGAATGGACCTTGCCCAGTGACTGGCTGGGAGCAGCCTAGGAGAGTGGACGTCAGCATTCATGGACACGCACCTAGTTCCTTTCTCTGAAGTGGTGTGGATCTGCCATAATTTGTGCAGCCATTCCCCTACAAGCTGTGTTCACTTTGTTTCCAGTTGTTTGACACTAAGAACAATGCTGCACTTAATACATCAGAAATGCCAGGGGTGGAAGTTGAAGCAGGCAGGCTGTGAATTCCTTGGAGGAAGTTTGCAGGAAACTTCTTTGTATATGGTCTTCCTGAATTCTCTCCTTCTCTGGCAGCAGGAAACATTCAGGCCACTTAGCTGCTCTCAGCCTACTGAGGCCAGGGAGAACTGACATATTTTGGTGGGGTCCATATCAAACTTCCACTGAGAAGCCCAAGAATTTCAAAGTCTCCCCAAGATCTCCGGCTTTCCAGTCTTTCCTCCCAGCAGAGAAAGCCCTGCTCTCTGGGAAACCAGAGAAAATCAGAGGCTGGCTTTCTCTGCTAATACCCTCACAGAAAGCAAACCTCATCTGTGCCCAGCAGTCTGTAGATCCTAGCAGCCAAGCGGAGGAAAGACAATCTCAGGTTCCATGTTCCCAGAATCTGTTCCAAGTCCATCTAATAATGTAATGCACTCCTTTGCAAACTACCTAGAATGTGGATTCCATGCAAAGCCGTTCTTTTGTAAATTTAAAGTATGTGATGACACAAAACCAGTCAATTAACTTAAAATTGGACGAATGAACTGAAAAAACTTAATGGAAAACCACTCAGTTCCCTGCCCTCCTTGCTGAGGTCAACTTAGTGCAAGACTGGGAGAGATAATGAGTATGAAACAGGCCATGCTTCAAAACATTTCTACTGAAAAGCGCTTTGTAACTAATAAGGACAGAATCAAAGAATTCCCTCTTAGCTGCTTCTACTATATGGTAGTCATAAATTTTATGCATCCTAGGATAAACACACTTACATTAAAACATACCACTCTAGGGATGGGGCGCCTAGGTGGTGCAGTTAAGCGTCCAACTCTTGGTTTCGGCTAAGGTCATGATCTTAGGGTCCTGGGATCAAGCCCGGCGTGGGGCTCTGTGCTCAGCTTGGAATCTGCTTGTCCCTCTTCCTCTGCTCCTGCCCCCGCTCATGTGCTCTCTCTCTCTCTATATAGCTCCATCTATCTCTATAGTGAATAAATAAAATCTTAAAAAAAAAAAAACACCCATACCACTCTAATTGTATATCTACTGTAAAAATTTTGTAATTTTCAAATTATTCTTTTTGGTTCAATGCATATTCTACTCATTCTCTTCTATTCCACTTCTCTGCATATTTTGTGATTTTTAAGCCTTTCACCCAGCAGATTGCCCTACAGAGTATTAGTCATTTTTAAGACAGTAATATCAGTTAGTAATTACTGTTTAGATAATCAACTTTGTTGAAACATGGCAAAATGATTAAATTTACCATATACACATATACTATTTTAATACCACTGTGCATTTAATGCTATCCCTAAAAATGTTCAATACTGACCTCCTAATACAGTATACTACTACTACGTTTTCCCCACAATGAGTGCTGACAAGCACTGTCAACCAAAGAGGCATGGCAGAGAGTACTGTGCAATCTTGGGTAATGAGCAGTCGCACTGCCAGACACACTTATCCAGTCAGTGCTCCACTGTACCTCTCCAGTTGAAAGCAGTCTGTAACATGGGGCATCCCCCCTTTGGCCTAGTTTATGTTCTAGCAACCAATTTTGACCAAAAATGGCCAAAAAAGATGTACATAACAGTGCGGTAACTGCTACAAACAAACAAGGACAAGTATTATTTTAGGTGCAGAGATGAAAGTGTTATGACAGCAGAGTATGCCCTCAAGGCAACAGTCATGGAAGGAGGGTAGAGATCCATAGGAAATCATTTTGGTTAAAGTCTTTCAACATTATGAAGGCATCGTAAACATTACTGCAGCCTGGGACAAATGACTAAAGATTTTTTGACAGGCAGGTGGCATTTCGTGATTTAGGGGTATTAGAAAAAAAAAAAAAAATTAAAGAGCAAGTGGCAACGTTAGACATCAGAATCATTTCTCCAGAAGGCCTCTGCTATAACCGTAACCATAACCACCCTCTTCTAGGGTCAGTCACCACCATTCCATCTTAGAAGCATGTCCTCCCTTCCTCATAAATTGCTCCCTCCCATGTCACATGTCTCTATATCCATCAAATTATAGAGGGAAAGAAAGAGAAGAAAGAAGGAAAATAAAATATCACCTTTTATTTTCTCAGGCACACAAGTGATCTGGGATATCAATTATCATGAGATTTTACTGATTCACCCTTCAAATTATCTATTTTAAATCTTCAGCTACTGTAGAAAATAGTTTGCAGCAATCACTTAGCAATTCCAAAGTACCAAGTTATAATTTAGTTGTGAAATAAATAGTTCATGTTCAATATGCAAAGTTATTAGAACTCCTGAGTTTCAAATATCCTGTGGAACAGGTGATTCCTCCCTTCTTTAAAGGCTTTTAAACTTAAAGAGATGACCTTTAAAAAAATGATATCCTAACTAGCTTATTATAACAGAAATCAGCAACGTCCCATCTAAACACCAGATAGTGTAATTTTGACCATTGTTCTGATAAGTGAGTGGCCTCGAAAACAAATTCCATCACTGAAGTCATCAACCTCGGTCAGTATCACTGTTCCTGACCTTTCTTTTTCTCTGTGAACGCCACTTGATTTTGAATAGCATGGATTTACCATGCATCTAAGGATTGACCTGGATTACCTTGGCACATACCTAGCCTCTTTCTCAAGCATTCTAAAGCTAGTCCCACAAATACTGACATAAGTAAGCCATAGCACCTTCCCCAAGAACAGTCCAAATCAGCATTGCACGTTAACACACACAGAAAGGCTGGGACATGCCGGTGGCTAGGGCACTGAGCTCAGTTACAGCAAGGACGTAAGTAAGAGTAACTCCTGAACTTAGCCTCTCAAGGAGGGAAATGGTTTATAGTCATATGTTTGACCCTATGAAAGGAAAGTCATCTTAGGTTTGCAGTTAGTTACAAAGTACATTAAACAAGAGTATAGCTGGCTCTGAACAAATCCACACACTTTTGAACACAAACTCAAAACACACGTTCTAATGACAGAGATGTGGTTCTATTATCTTCATAAACCAAAGAGTACAGATTTCAAGTTATTTCACAAATCAGATGATCAAATGAAAATGGACATGAAAGCACTTAGTAAATTATTATGTACACGTTTTTTAAAAAGATGTGCTGTTTAAAGATAATTTACATGACAAAATTTGGCGAAGAGTAAACAAATCATTAACAATAAACCAAAAAACTATGGAAAACTAAGGGAAAGGCCCAAAGAATTAAAAATAGAACATATCTTTCAATCAGATTGAGAAATTAGGTATGTTGTATACTTTTTAAAATGTTCATAAAGCAACTTTATACTGCAGTTTGAAAAATCAAAACATTTTCTTTTACAAATACACACTCTAGAACTGGAGGCATCATTTGGGCAACGTACAAGGATCCTGTTAAATTTGTTGCTGCCATAAATCTGGGATGGAGGGTTAAAGATGGAGTGAATAAGGCATGGCAATGCTTCATACAATTTATAGAGAGCACATCTAAAACCCAGTAACCAAATTCAGCTATCAAACAGCATAAATATAATGGATTGTTGTTTACTTGGGAGGCCAAAAATAAAGCAGCAAAGGAAAATTGCAGCTTTAGATTAGTATTTTAGAAATAGTAAATCCATACTACTTTAAGTAAAAAATGGATGATTTTATTATATAAAACTATGATTGGCAGAATACAGAAAAATTATTTCTCTTCTACCTTTACATACTTATTTTAAGTATGAAGCAAAATGCAACAACTGGAAGAACTCATTACAAACTACTAAAAGGTATTCATTTGGTGAAATTATTCAAGTTACAAAATGCTAAGTAAATAAATGCACTTCAAAATACATGAAGTGTAACATAAGTCTGAGAGTAGTGATCTTAAATGATTCCTTTAACAAAAACTTACCAACAAACACAAAGCACAAGAAAAATATTGTCAAGTTAGACAGAAAAGAATAAATCAAGCATATTGTTCATCGGGATTATTAAACTAAAATTATTTTAAAAAATAAAAACAAGTAATTAGGATTAAAAAAAAGAATACGAATATTCTAGAACTATATATTTTTTTCTACCAGTGAAAGAAAGAAGGATTTGGAGGCCAATTAAGTACTGTAGACCCAGGTGCCTCTTGGATCATTTGCACTGAGGTCTTGGTATGGAAATCAATAAATGAACTTCTCTGTTACCCAAAGGTGAGAAAACTTAAACATGATGAAGGAAAGGAAATCAATTATAACTGCAATAGGGGGAAAAAAACTTATGAATTAAAATCAAATGCAATGTGTCTATAGCATCAGACTAGAAAAATGTGCTCCCAAAGAATTCTTTTGCACTTTAGTAAATCAGGGCAAAGGTTTTACCCTAATGAAAAGGCAAATGGGAGGTCTCTGATAAGGTGGAATATTCATAGCCAAAAAAGAGATACCAACCAGAAAATTTGCATTCATATTTATAACCTGGGTTGTAAAAAAACTAGTCATCAAGTTCACAATTAAACCATTTTAAAAACATAAGGTGATAGATGGGTAATACATACGTCGTATGAATCATATGCCAAATTATTGTATGCTATATCCCTAAGTGCTATTAATAAATACACTCAATTCATGCTACAAGAGAAAGAATTGAGACTTAATTTCACATTTCAGAATTCCTGAGTCTTATCAGAGAAAAACAAGTACCAAAAAACAAACAAAATAAACCTACTTTATAGTAGGGCAAATAATACAAATTCGGGCATTAAGTTAACATTATAGTTTTAAAGCTGAAGACTATGGGGACATATATATGCAATTCAGTGGACTTATAAACATGATTTTAAAGCTTGGTTTTTTTTTTTAAAGGCTATTTGATGAAACAAGGCCACCTGAGTGACATCGTCAATGATGGTTAAGTCCATCATTTTAAAGGAATAGATCTTTATCTCAAAGCCTAATGATGAATATAAAAAGAAAAGGAAGTTTATTTTACTAAAACTTTTTAGTAAGACTGCAACGGGACAGCCCTTTGATGAAAGATCTAACGAGAGTAAAGCCAATGTAATGGAATTAGAACATGGGTTCTAATTTGAGCCACCGCCCATTAAATAATTTCCCTTTTGCTTTGCATATTCCACAGTGAAAATAAAAAGGTATCTTAAGAGCACTTCAGTCCCACAATGTAGGATTTAAGCTTGTGTGAAAAGGTGTAAATGGCCCTGCAATGATGCTTGCAAAAATACATTCAACCAAAAGTTAATGTCTATTTTCTAACTAGTAAGGAAAAGGGAAGCAAAGTGGTCCCACTTAAAACAAAAAACAAAACAAAAAAAACTATCTTTTCTGAAAAGGACACAGAACATCTAAATAATATCATACATTTAAATTACTTACTTTTACTCATCATTATAAGTAGGGAAGATGCTTACAACTATTCATGGACTTTATAAATAAAGACACTAAGCAGAAAAATATTTGGGTTATTTCTCTGTTCTTAAGTACCCAGAAAGAAAACAATTAAAAAACACTAAAGTGCAGACCTATGGGCCACTGTGGGCGTAATAAATGATAAAGAGGTGCAGCCCAAATTTGCATCTACATTTACAATTACATATCCAGAAAATGATTCTTCCTTTAAAAAAATTGTGCAATTTAAAAACTAGTCAGTTTTATTTGTGCCATAATACAATTAGAACTTGTCTCTGCCCGCTGGTAAGGTGACCACTAGACCTTGGACAGCACACTAGCTCTTGACAATCATACATTTCATTAGAGTCACACAATATTGATTCCACCACCAGAAAATGTTAGGGTCCTCTTGTTGTAGAATGAAGAGCCACTGGTATTTGGTTGATTGCCTTTAACCAGAGAGGTTTTCAGTTCCATTTCACAAGCTACAATAGCTGCATTCAATTCCACTTGAGCTCGATGAACTACATAAAACATGAGGCCTATACTTATAATAATCTGTGAATAAAAATAAAACACTACAGTTAACAATATTTTACACGGGAAAAAAAGGGAGAAATAAACCCAATAAATATGTGGCTTAGAAATGTTTCAAACAGGATGCTTCTCAAATATGGTCAGGTAACAATTTTAAATAGGTTATACACAGCTGCCACTCATTCTCTCCTTGGGGCATCTATTGAGATTAGAGGGCTTAAATATTTAAGACACCAATGTAGATATCAGGTTAACACAAGGCAAATAGACATCCCTTTTAGTCCATATAAATGATGTTTCCTTGATACAAGTCAAACTTGTCTCCCTGTACCAAAAAGCTTCCTTCAAGGAATAAGAAAAAAAGTCTACAACAGAGGTCTGCTAACTAAATCTTATTAATGTAATTAATGTAATATCATATCTTTGCACAACTATACATGTCCACAGGTATTCCTAAGTCCACTCACAGAGAAGCACTACCATTTGCAAATGAACTACTTGGTGCAGCCAAAATTCAAAATATTAAGAACCACTTTTAAAAAATGAAATGCCAATAAATTTCAAAAGAAATTAACAAGAGACCATGAACAAATTGTCTGTGCTTAGGGAAAAACAAAAACAAAGGAAAACATGGTGATTGAGAAAAAAATGCCCGTCAGAGGGATATTAGAAAAAGCACTGACATGAAAAGTCAGGTGCTAGTCTTGGTTTAGCCACTCAACTAGTGATGTGACTTCACATCACTATGTGGGCTTCTGCCTCTGTCCGGTAGGAAGCTGTGGTCCCTCTTTATAAAAGTGTTAATGTGCTTTAACGTTCTATATATAGTTCATCAGAATATCTAGGCAGTACACATCTTCTAAATGGTATTTATTCCAAACTTCATTTGTAGATCAGTTTTTCAGAGTTTGGAGCAAATATTCTCAGTGCAACAAGGTTAGAACAGGTGATGTTTAATGTCCCAGTAAGTTTCAAAGGCTGCTCTATCCATAGTGACCCTAAAATATAACACTGGTTCAATTAAGCCTACCCATAATTTTAGCAGTTTTGTGGGAAAAGTATTCTGAATACAAACATTGAGGGTAGTGGGGGAAGGGCAGAGGCAGACATGCTGGGGGTGGGTTAGAGAGGGGAATTTGGAACATGTGCAAGGGGGGCACTAGTAAGTGGGTATTCATTACTCCATAGAATTCTGAGCAAATTAGGTATTTTAAAGGTGGGCCTTCAAATCTTGTGTTCGTTCTCTAACATGTGAGCTCTCTTTAAAAAAAAAAAAAACAAAAAAACAAGATCTACTTACTGAAAACCCTAAGTCTGATACTTATCAGCGTTATGATGACACCATGTGAAGACATAGAAAGCACCTTAGAACTAACTTGGAAAGGGTGTGGATGAGGTGCTAAACTCTGCCTCAGCCATGTTGAATTTGAGGTGCCTAACAGAGATCGAAAGCAGTGCAGGGAACAGGTCCAAAGCTATGGCAAGAAGGCTGGGCTCAAGATGTGTATGAGGGAGTCCTTACACAAAGAAACAGAATAGCAGCCACCACATTAACAGGATTTGCTAGCAAGAAAGGTTTTCAGAGTAAGAACAGAAAGCTTAGGCTAGAATCATGAGGAACACCAATTTTCGGGTGAAAAGAGGAAGACACTGATTAATGAACCAGGCAAGTGGAAAAAACAATCAAAATAGCTAAGGGAAGAAAGTGTTTTAAAAAGCATGGTTAACAGAATGCTAGGTTGCTAAGAGATCAAGCCAGATGAAAACTGGAAAATGCATCTGATTTCAACAAAGTTAACAATGACAGCCATAGAAAGTAGGCTTAGATCTAGCAGAAAACCTTTTTCAGGTTCCCAGTGAGAGTAAACTGGCTATTTCTTTACACGGGATTTTCCCCAGATGCCCTTCTAGACCCAGGACCTGGCAATTTGTACTAATTCTTTTCCCAACACGCCACCTTAGTGAAAATGTAAAATAAAAAAACCCAAAAACCAAAAACCTGTTTTAGAAAGTTTCCCCATTAAAATGAAAGAATGAAACACAGTAAAAGGACAAGCCTTCTACAGAAAGGCATCTCTTCCACTGTCACAATGGAGAGCAAGCTGAGAGCATGAGCAGAACACAAGAGCATTAGTGGATTTCTTAGATGGAAATTGAGGGGTTTCTCATTTGAAGGCTTCTGATTTTTCTGTTAAGCAAAAGAGGTAATCTGTTGAGACTGAAGAGGAAAGTGGGGATAGGAATCAAAACTGTGAGGAGTTGAGATAGGTTTGCAATAGTCATTGAGGAAATGGGGGAGTGCGAAGACAAAGGAAACAGTTGGGCTATGGGGCAATGTTGAGAAACCAGCAGAAGGTTTGCAATTAAGAATTAAATATTACCAATCTGGCTGTATGACTTCCCAAAAACAACAGGTGCAAAGCATATCAAAACTTGGGACTCATCCAGGGTTTTGGCTGGTGGGTACACAGAAAAACATAGGGCATGGAAAAGAGTAACTGAATTGCGAGTCCACAGAATCTAAGTTGGATTTTTGTACAAGAAATAGTTGTGCCTTCCTCTGAACATCTATCTTGTATTGCTTTAATTTTACATACACTGGACTCTATTTAGGTGGCTATAAAGCTCAGAGGCAAATTTGTGACTTATTTCTAGCAAAATATGAGAAACCTCATGAATACACTTACTCTACTAACTTTCACCTAAGCTTCATCCTTTTTTCCTATGTACTTCCCCTTTCAAGATGACTTCTTTTCCCTCTTGTTTTAAACAATTCTCCTGTATATCTTTTATAAGCTAAATTAAATCCTTTCTGAAATATACTAAGCTATAAGTAACATCAATAAATAAAACTGAGGCATAAATATGGCTTTATTTTTTTTGTTGTGGTGGTTATTGTTGTTTTCAGAAATGTCTGGGTTAAGAACTATTTGCCCTTTTTCCCCCCCGTCTTGTATGCTAAGCCTAAATTTGTCAGCTCAAACAAAGGGGTAAGAAATCACTGGATAAAAAGAAGACCCTATATTTTTAGAAGCACTACTGACAAATACATGGACTATTCTGTTCTATTATAACTCTACCAATTATAGTTGAATGATTTACTAAGATGCACAGAAATATAAAGTATCAAAAATAGTGAAAATCTTATGAGACCTACTAATAATGGCAAATTCTAATTGCTCAAACATAATTTAAAGGGGGAGAAAGATATTTCAAACGGATTATTCATTTTCAGGAAACTAGAAAAACATAAAATATACTTAAATTTATGCTAAAAAAATCTGAGAATGCAGTGTATGTTAGAATCTTAAAGTACCTTAAGGTAATTATAAACATATAATGCATAAAAAGTTTAATGTGATTAACATACTACATTAATAAAAATAAACCAACTTTAATAAAAACTCTAAACCTAGATTTAGGTTCTTTAAAAAAAAATATATATATATATATAAAATGTGTGTGTATATATATAACTTTGTAGGAAAAAAGTAAAAAAAAAATTCCCTGAATGTCAAAAATATTACAAAATTTTTCTTAAAGCAAGCCATTTAATTAATAAGCCTTAATTATAGTTCAATATAAATATTCCTGGGCTTACTCTGTTTACTTAACTTGTACTACATAAGCACAGCAAAAATCAACTCTGGCTTTATTTATCATAGTATTTTTAATACAACATAGTACCTTAAAAATTGAGAATAATGCTAACAACTACATTTCTAATATGGTATCATATATTTAATAACAAATTAATTAAAACTAACAAGTAGAGGGATCAATAAGATGTTGGCTATCTCAGTGTTACATGCTCAGCAAACTATGGTCCTAGTTATGAGCATAGTTCACAGAGCCAACTGCCTTGGTTCATATCATGGTTCTACCCCTTGCAGCTGTGACTTTAAACAAATTACCCTCCACTGGTGTGCTGATAAACTAGCTCTTGGAGATCAGAGGTAAGAATCTTGATTTGGAGCACCTGCCATTTTCCATTGTATAAATACTCCTGCAACAATCAGTTTCAAGATTGCTGATGTCACTGAACACAAGAGCTGGGAAGAGATGTATATACAACTGGCTGGAGATAATAAAAGTGCACACCTCCTAGCCCTTTGGCTGGAGATAATAAAAGTGCATACCTCCTAGCCCTTTGGTAGGGATTAAATGAGCTTAAATATATGGCATATAAAGATCTCAATAACAGTTATTATCAGCATCTTACTAAATCATCAAAAATTATGGTGATTTTATATCTTGGTAAATCTCAGGAAGGACATGTAGCACAACCAAAGAAATGAATTTTTTTAACTCTTCCTGTTGCAACTTAAAGGAACTGAATAAATATGCCTACAGAGCAGGATTTTTCTCTCTTATCAACCTTTTATATGTAATTGTATGTACCCTAAACTATAGTACAATTTGCATGGCAACAGCAATCAATTATGCAAATCTTACTTAAATTTGTAATGGAATACTTCAGGTGCTTTTTATAAAGCAATACCTTCTAAAAAAAATATTTTGTTCTACATAAAACTGTACTGGAAAAAATTACTTTACATTGCCAGTATAATACTCTTAAAAATACCAACTGGAGAGTTTAATAATTAGAAGATAAAGTAAGATAAAAACCCAGCTCTACCAATTCTCACTAAATTTATCTTCAGAAACATAGTATTAACAACACTTCACAAAAACTCAAAATAATGATTTTGAAAATCACTGCAAAAAAGAACCTTATTTTTGTCATTCCCTTTTTTGTTTGTTTTAAGAGAATTTTCAGTATCAATTCAGTTTTATAAACTTCCATATATCCACACAATTAAAATGTAAATGTCAAAATATGAAGTATAATCGAAAGAACAAGATATAAAAAGGAAAAAATCCTCCTAAATTCCTAAAATTCCTAAAATCCTCCTATCCTAAATTATTTTCAATGAAATCTGTTAGGTTTAAATCAGTAATGCCATAGAAAAAGACAATTAAAAAAAAAAAAAGACAACCCTTGGCCTTAAACTCACCTGTAAACAAAAAACAAAATATCCACTAACACTCTGTTCTGCAATGACATCTTCCATTGTCCGCAGGGTGGTACCCAAGTAAGAATTCAGAAGCTGGGTAGGAAGCAGTCCAACCGAAGATGCCATCAGATAGTTGGGTAAGGAGAGATCAGTAATCTAGAAGAGCAGATTAAAGGAATTGATTCATTATCAAGTAAAATTTCAATTTTACACAGAACTGTGTGTACAAGTCTTCTTAGTGGTTTTTCCTTGGGAGTAGAGGGAGCTGAAACACTTTACAAAGCTTTCCAATTTTTAAAAATGATTATGAAGGGAATACATGCACAATGTAGATTTATTTATTTATTTATTTATTTATTTATTTTTTTAAAGATTTTATTTATTTATTTCAGAGAGAGAGAATGAGAGAGAGCACATGAGAGGGGGGAGGGGCAGAGGGAGAAGCAGACTCCCCGCCGAGCAGGGAGCCCGATGCGGGACTCGATCCCGGGACTCCAGGATCATGACCCGAGCCAAAGGCAGTCGCCTAACCAACTGAGCCACCCAGGCGCCCCACAATGTAGATTTAGAATGAAATAAGAGTGTAAAGAAAAATTTTAATATTCTGTGATTCTACCATTGAAAGATAACATTTGTGACTATCTTTTTTCTTCGATGTAAATAAAATGCGCACACACAGATCACTTTGTAAAAACAGTTTCTTAAGTCTTCCTCATGTCATTAAATAATCTTCATAAGCATTACTTCAGTGGCAGTGTGCTTACTGGGCTTTGAAGCCAGATAACCCCATAATGGCATGCCAGCGCTGAGAATTCAATGAACTACTTTGTCTCTGAGCATCAGTTTTTTCATCTGTAAAATGAGAATAACAACCGACCTTACATGATTGTTGTTAGGATCAGAAATATTTGTACAATATGTAGCAAATGAACAGCACATGACTGATACTCAAAAAAGGTAGACATTATTATTATTATGCAATTATACTACCACTGTGTGGATGTAGCTCAATTTAACTATTCTTCCACTATGGAATATTTAAATTGCTTACGGGTTTCTTTGTATATAAGTGATTATTTATTTATATTTTTGCTATTATAAATAAAAAAAAAACTGATGAAAACCATTGTATATTAACCTGTGTAGGGGTTAAATATTCCAACAAAACTCATACCCTGGTATTCATGTCCTTATGTGATCTTTTCCCCTAGAATGTGATTTGGACCTGGTGCCTACTCCTAGCAAACAGACTCCAACAGAAGTGAGGAGATGTTACCTTCAATATCAGGTTACAAAAAGAACAGAACTCCATCTCTCCCTACAGCAGGCAAGCCATGTTGTTGAAAGTAGCTCTATGGAGAGGGTCATGTGGCAAGGAACTCATGTCTTTAGCCTACAGCTTGCAAAGACCCGAGGCCACATGAGTGAGCCTGGAGGCAGATTCTTCCCCAGTCAAGCCTTAACTATATAGTCTGGCCACCACTTGATTGCAGGGTTGTGAGAGAACCTGAGTCAGAGGCACTTGTCTATGCTGCACAGAAATTCCCATCCCACAGAAACTGTGAGATAATAAATGCTTATTTTTAAGTCACTCAGTTTTGGAGTGTTACACAGGAAGAAATGACTAATACAATATGTATCTCCATTATTTTAGGATAGATCACTAGGAGCAGAATCATTGGATCCAATAGTAAAGCCTGTTTTCCCAAAAAGTTCACACTGATTTATGTATCAATAAATAATACATGAGTGTGTCTATTTCACCATACTCTTACCAACTTTAGGTATTAAATTTTAATCTTTCCTAGTCCGATGGAGTAAAGATGATATTTCATGATTGTTTATCCTATATATTTTAATTTATATTGATAGTAGTTTTAAATGTATATTTTCCTATTTGCATTTCTTTATGGCTTTCCTTGTTCATATTTGCCCATTTTTATTGGAATGTTAAATTTTTTTCTTATTTATTCATAAGAGCTCTTTATATAGTAAGGGCAACCTTTGTCTATTACATTTGGCAAATATTGTCCTCTAAAGTGTCCCTTATCTTTTACGTTTTGACATACAAATGTTTCAAAATTTTTACATAATCAAACATTATCAATCTTTTCTCTGATTTTCCTTTTCTTTTTTCTTTAGCTTTAGGTCTTTTTATTCTTTTTTTTTTTTTTTAACCTATATTTCTTTTCTATTTTCCTTTTTAACATTTACCACTTATTCCTTCTGGAATTTAATTAAAGGTGAGGATCTGAGCCTTATTTCTCCCCTTCCCCAGTAGCCAATTTTCCTAGCACTACTTATTGAATAATCAATAACTTCTATGATTTGTGATGTTTACTTTGTTACAAATGAAGTAATTATATATCAAGGGTCTATTTGGGGCTCTAATTCTGTCCACTGACATCTTAAATCTTGTATTGAAACCAAATTGTTGCAAAGACTATCAGTTGATATCTGACAAAGAATTCCCTATCCTGCAAACCCTTTCATTACTCTTCTTTATAAAACTGCCATAACTATTCATACCTATTCATTTTAGAAAGAAGTTTTAGGATCATTTTATACTGGGACTAAATTAAATTTATAAATTAATCTGGACAGAACTGAAATCCCCACAATATTCAATATTCTTATCCAGAAATGTTTCTATAATTACTCAAAATCTTTACATCTCTTATTAAAGTTTGATGGTTTTATTTATGTTATATATTTCTTATTCATGTACCTTTAAGCATTTGTGTTTTTGTTGTTGCTAGCGCTGTTAATTTTGAGAACAACTTTTCTATATCCACATCTAGGTTTACTAGTATGTAAGAAAGTTACTGGCCACTTTACCAAACTTTTTTTTTGCTAATGTTAAGATCTGGTACTTTAAAAGCGTACTCTAACTACAATCTAATCTAATAATCATGTAAGTCATATTTTCAATAAAGCTACATTCATCTCTATTCACAGATGATTAACTGGAGATTCACCACTGCTGGTCTGGAAAGAATACTACAGTGACTGGTTAACAATTTAACTAAACATTACTGACTCCAGGCTGCCCATGCAAGATGTTCTGGTAGGTGCCTGCAAGAAAGAGAAAGTAAGATACAACTCCTACCATAAAGGATTTACACACTGACAAAGACACATCAACGTCAAAAATAGACAGTAAAGGGTTCTTGAGAAGGACTGTGTGTAGAGCATTAAAGAGTAACCAGGGATTAATATTAGCTGCAGGAATAGGGGCCAAAGGGCAACCACGTGGGAAAAAAAGGCATTTGAAATGGACTGTTAAAGCTAAATATGGGTTTGGCAAGCAGAGAGAGGTGGGATGAGGAAGCTAAAGTGTTCTAAGAAGAGACTGAACAAGGACAATGTGGCACAGAATGTACAGAATGTATATGTGAAGTTGGCAGTGGGGTTTGGATTGTTTGCAGAGCACATGCAAGGGAATCCTATACAGGACAAGTACTTAGAGTGATACTTATTAGGGGCCTGGGCAGAAAAGGGAAATGAGTCTGTACCCAGTAGAAAAGCAGTGGGGAGTCTAGTAAAGGAATGAGATGAATGAGAGGGAGAAAGGCTCCTCTGTCAGTTTCGGGTACTTACAGCAACAGAGACAGTCAAATGTATAAAATGAGTACATACGAGAAAAAATGAATCATAAAAATTATTATATTGCCGTTAATAATATACATTACAGGTTTTGAAAGTTGTCTTTAAATATTTCAGTTCCGAAATGTCAGAATACAAAGCTTCAGTCCATAGTCTTTAAATGTAATGAAGTTTCTCCAAGTAAAACATAAAATTGACATTCAGATGTGAAATCAGTAATATCCAAATGATCGATGTTAAGAACAGATCTCATAAATGTGAAATAACTCTACAACTCAACTCTTTAACAAGACCTTTGTCCAGGGCAGAAATCAAGTATCACCAAACCTTTTTATGACAAAACCTCATCCTAGGGAAAAAGCAAGTGTTATTGTTTATATATATGTCCTTTCTGAAAAGCTGTATATCAAAAGAAAGTAAAAAGCTAATTGGCTCATTGTGCTAAACACTTCCACTGGAGTGTCAAATAATTTACCCAGTACAGCAACACAATCACATACACACACATTTTTCAGCTATTACTAACTTTATTAAGATAAACAGGTTCCAAATTATTCCAATACAGCACTTCTAATATGCTAAGATCCTATTCAGAATCTGCATCTAGCTCCATTCTTTGAAAAACATAATAAATTTAGAATACGTGTTCCCACAAAGACCTATCCAAGCTTCTCTCCCCAATAAGTTCTCACCCACCAACTTCTTAAAAATCTGTCTGCTTGTCCTACTTGCCAGAAAGACATTAAATGTGAGCCTAGAATATTCTCATTGGAGTTCCTGCCTACAACATCCTGGGATCTTGGCTCAAGCTGGTTTTCCTACTCCAAAGAACTAGAAATCTCAACCTAGGACGTCATTGTTGTCCTGTTGCTCAGTCTCTGTGATCATAAATACTCGAGTAAGAGTTTCAGGGACGGTGAGTGTTGACTGCCATCCTCCCATGCTTTTTAATATTCTAGAAGCACTGTAGAGGCATATACATTCTTATTCCCAGAGGTACTGTTCTTTCCTTGGAGATGGAGTTCATTTCTCTGGGCCAGTATGGGTTAATGCAGAACATGACCTTATACCAAATAGATCCTGAAAACAAAGAGCCCATCTGAGGGGGGGGGAAAAAAAGAAGGTAAATAAGAAATGCTTAACTGAAGAGCAAGAGTTGACTTATCTTTGAGGCTGACAGTAAGAGAACCTCTACCTTCAGATGGATCACTCAGATGCTCCCGGAACCCAGGGCCTGCTGTCCTCTCAGGCACACACAAAATACAGCTCCCCAGGCAAACCCTCCACTTCCTCAGTTTCCAGCTATTTATACAATGGCTTTACCGACTTTAATAATCCACTAAGAAACTACATAATTTTCACACAGAGTATCTTGACATAGATCTAATGAAGACTATAAAGGGGATCTGTGTTCAGAAGAAAAATTTTATCCACAGTTCTGTGAATCTAATATTAGTTTCAGCAAATTATACTTTCCTGAATTTTCTTGGTTTATACAATAAGGATGCTGTTTTATTGACAAAGTTGCAATTCAGGTAAATTCCAATTAAAAACATATTTAATAATATTATATAGAAAAAAAATCACGAATCCCCAAAATAATTTTTAAGAAAGGAATGGCCAAAGGAAATAAAAATGAGTACAGTTTGATCTTTTCATCTAATTACTATTTATTGATAAACTGTGTGTTTTATTTTGTGTGTGTGTGTATATCTATATCCTCAAAATACTATCCAAATATTTGAGGAGATATATATCCTCAAAATACTATCGATATTTTAGAAACAGTTGCAAATGGCAATTGACCCTTGAACACCATGGGTTTGAACCATGCAGGTCCACTTATACATGGACTTCTTCTAGTACAGACAGTACACTCCTGTAAATGTATTTCTCTTATGATTTTAATGTCATTTTCTTTTCTCTAGCTTACTTTATTGTAAGAAAACAGTAGATAATATGTTATTTGTATATAATAACATACAAAATAGCTGTGAATCGACTCCTTACGCTATCAGTAAGGCTTCTGGTCAACACTAGGCTATCAGTAGTTAAGTTTTTGAGGAGTAGATTTTTGACTGAGCAGGGGCAGGTGGGGGGGTCGGTACCCCAACCCCTCATTGTTCTGAGGGTCAACTGTAGTTTTCACTTCCAGAAATATAAAAATTTCAAAACCAGTATAAGAAAAAACATTAACTAACTGCCCACTCCCCCAAATTCCTCTTCCCGTGTCCCCAATCTCAGTTTCCTTAGCTAGACACCTCAGAAGTCAGTCACACAGTTCATTCCTCCCTCATTCCCACGTCTACTCATCTGTCTTGTCAATTCCACTTTCTAAATACCTAAGAAACCTACCTACTGTCTGTTCTATTCCTACTCAATCTCTCCTCTCTAGTCTGGACACAGAGAGGAGACCCACCCGCACTCACCTCCTATACTAAATCCTGCAGAAATCTTTTAAAAATCTAGACCTAATCCTGCTTTAACTCTTTCCTACAGCCATCAGAATATGGTTCAGGTTCACTTCCACAGGCAATGTGCTTCACGACCCAGACTCTGATTATCTCATGCTTCATGTCACATTATGTTCTAGGCACATCAAAATTCTTTTGTTCTTAGAATACTCCTTGCTCTCTTTTCCTTCTGGGCCTTTACACAATGTTCCTTCCCTCTGGCAAGGAAACTCACATCCTTCCTCCCACTCTTCTTACTTGGGCAAAAGTCCTAAACTGTCTTTCATTACTCAGTCATGGACGTCTCTAACAAACCTTCCCTGAGCTCCCTGGTCTGCATTAGGAACAGCTTTCAAATTCTCTGACGGGACACTAGACGGTCCCCATCCCCTTCACACTGGAGAGTTAACTAAAAATTTCACCATCTGTTTGCCCTTCACCTCTTCCCCAGACTAGAAATTCTGTAAAGGAAAGGACCTGTCTTGTTCTTCATCGTGTCTCTGGTCTTGAGCACATGCCTACTATATACTAGGGGCTAAATACATGTTCATTGGATGTTGACGATATCAACATCAAAACTGTTTATAAATGTGGAGACCTATAATAATTGCCAGTTTATAAACAGGTGAGGACACAAAGTCCACTTGTAATCAGTTGCTCAGACAGAACACTTCCCCCCACCCCAGAAGAAAATAGTGTTATAAATGGAAATTATCAGCAAAATTTATGCCATACTATACCTAGAATGTTATTTCTCCACTAGACTGCAAGCACTCTAAGGGATTTGGGATGAACTTTGCCTTGTTCACGGCTATAACTCTAGCATCTAGAACAGCAGTGGGCACAGATTAGGTACCTACCAGTTACTTATTAAGTGAATACTGAATGAATACTAAAAGTATTTCCAGTAATCTCTGAGGTCAACCTAATGTCAAGGTTGAGACCCTCTGGTTAAGCAGCAACTGTAAAAGTAATCGGAAAAGTCTTGCTACTGGAAAGAAAAGACAAGGCAGAGGCTCAGAGACACCCACTCCAACAGCTTGTACAGGCTTCTACAGACAAAGACGGTTAGGTCAGTAAGTCTACCTACAAAGCAGAGGCCACCTTCATATATACAGACCTTTTTGTTAGTTCAATGCACCTAAATTAGGAACTGCTTTTAATGGTTAATATTTTAGGGGTCACTGATCCATTTGAGAATCTGATTCACACACACACACACACACACACACACACACACACACACACACACACTCTCTAAACCTTTTCCCCAGAAAAAAAATACACACACTTTACTGCATATATTTTCTGGAACATAAATTAAAAAGATCTTATTTGTAGAGTTGAAAAACTATAGGCTTATTATTTTTACTCACCCAACAAAAATTTATCAAATGCCTTCTATACATAAGACCCAGCTGTCAGCAGGGATAAAGACACAAAGAGAGAAAACCATAGTTGGCTGTGTCCATTTTAAGTCATTCTGTACCATTCTTAATAATCAAAATGTTCATTACATCCAGTAAAAGGTCACAAGAACCATTAATAACATTTACTCACAATGTTATATAAGGAAAGCACAAGCATTCATTAATGCAGACTACAAAAATAAACACTAAAACATTAATGATTGTTTTCTTCTTTGTACTTAACTATACTTTTCAATTTTTACAATGAACACTGCTGAAACTGTTGAAATAAGTTTTAATAAAACCCATCTGCTTTTAAAGACTTTTTTTTTAATCTAGATAAGAGACAATAAGACATACTGTATGTGTTATTAAGATATAATAGGCTAGAGATACTGAATTGTGAATTGTAAGCCCACAGATGAGGCTTTAAAAACCACAGAAACTAATGAGATAATTGAAGGGGCACAAAGAGGGGTAAACAGTTTCAAAGAAGTAATGGCCAGTTGGACTCAGTATTACTGTGAGGCCTATGGGTATGGGTTGAGGTGGCATCACATTTGTTAACTTGGCCATCATATCTGATCCTTCAGAGATAGACTCCAAGGTCCTTCAAAACACACACTGATCTCTGTCTTCCTATTCCATCCAAGCTGTACCCAGTAGACCTTAATAGTGAGAAGAAAGGATCATTAGATACCCTGGTACAGTGACAAGTATCAAGATCCATTACCTATATCTGCATCTATGGTTATATCTGTAATACAGAATAAGAATTTAGGATGAGAAAACATTTTCATAAAACTTACTATCACCAAACTGTTAAAATAAAGGGGGATGTTAAATTGTTGCTCAGAACATCTGCCTTCTTAACAGCAAACTATGAGACTTTGTCTAACCTCTCCCCTTACAAATAAGAAGATTGGGGGCGAGATCATTAAATGACTTCCCCAAAGTCACACGGGAGCTGAGACAGAACTATAGGTCCCCAAAGAGTCCGTGAGGCTAAGACTTTACCATAAGTGTGATCTTACAATCACTAGCCTGTCAAAAACTTTCATTGTAAAATAAATTTCAGTTCAACTGTGAACTAAATTACTAAAACTTTTCTTTTTCTTGATTATTCAGTGCAAACCTGAGGAAAATTCATTAGTTATATTTGCTTTAAGTTCGTCTTTAATCTTTTGCTGTCATTTAGTTACTATACCAGTTTCACAGTTCCCTGCCCCTCCCAAAACCAACAGAAAATCTTTCTGTTGCTGTTTTTAACCTATTATGGGCTCATAAAAATAACAAAAGTAATTAACAGTTTGCTAACACATAATTCTTTAAAATGGTTCCACTGAGAAGTGAGCCAGGGTGATGGGGTCAGGTCTTGCACTTTTAAATTTACTCATTTCTATTTTGTTTGCATTCTACTCACAGTATCCACATATTTATTGCTTTTGTTTTCAAAAAGACAATTTTGTTAAATACAAAGGTAAGTAAGATACACAGGAGAGCTTAGGGGCCTCTTCCTACAGTTGCAGGGGTTCAGGTTTAATTGCTATTTTATTAGAGTCACTGCTGAAGTTCTAATGCAAACTTTTTCTATAAAGTGCCAGGCAAGAAATACTTTAGGCTTTGCAGGTGTTGGGGTCTCTGCTGCAACTCTGCCAGTTTAGCTTAAAATGAGCTATAACCAGTATAAACATGAATGAGGATGGCTGTACTCCAATAACACTATTTACAGCCACTGAAATTTGAATTTCATGTAACTCTCATGTGCACAAAGTATTATTCTTCTTTTGACATTTTTTCCAATCATTTAAAAATGAAAAACAAAACAAAACTTTTGGTTTGTGTGCCATACAAAATCAGATGGTGGACCCAACCAGGGACCACAGTTTGTTGACCCCTGCTCTGAAGTCCTGGGATAATGTCTAATTCAACTATATAGAATCTTGCCCAGAGCCTGACGCATGGGAGGTCCTCCTTAACATGTATTCAATGCACCACAGGGCAAGTGCTCTGCAACTGGAACCAGGAAATCTCTGAGAAATTCAGCTCTTCTTGGACCAAGAATAGAACCTTGAGTAAGTTCATGACTCTACTATTTACTAATTACTTTGCCACTTTGTGCCTCAGTTGCCTTAGTGGTAAGATGAAGCTTAGGGTTGATAGGATGTGTGCAAGAACAGTGCCTGACACTTAGTAAGTGTAATACAAATATTTGTTAAGTTACAAAAGAAAAAAAAAATCTCTGAGTTTTGATGTTCTCCCTTTGGAATGCAGAGGATGGAGAGAAGGAAGTGGTAAATAATGAGCAAATTATATATCTTATCACATCATGTAGCAGGTATCACTAAACACATTTTACAACAGAAAGTATGGCTCCAAAGAGTAACTATAACTAGCTCAAGAAGCCACAGTAAATGTCAGGACCAAGTCTGATTTCAAGTGACACCTGTCCTCTATAGAACTCTGCCTCTTAGTCATGGATAGCTCCTCAAAGACCTGCTGTGATGATTACAGGGTATCATATATGTAAATATGCTCTGCAAACTGCAAAGTGCTATATAACATATGAATAAGAGAATCTTTCATGCTATGCTTCAAGCTTTTATTTTAGGCCTCAAAGATTAAATGATGATGGAAACAAAATTTCCCATGGGGAATTATTTAAGAAAAAGAACCTACCAGGTCTTTGACTTTTTAAGTTTTTCCATGACCAAAGTAAAAAGAGACAGAGAATGATTTTTAGGATCTCCCCTCTGGAAGCTGCAAGTACCATTATGGATTCTGTTACCCATACCAACCATCACATAATACTTTTTGGATTAAAATTGACATTTCACAGAAGGTAACTTTAAACTACAGAAAGGTCCAGATGTCTCCAAAGGGGCATCTTAGAGCAGACCTTATGAGACTACTCTAATGCTAAATACAGGATGGGATGTTATTCTTGTGAATGTTTTTGGTTTCCAACTTTATAGACAAGTTTCTTCTAGGAAAAGGAAAGGAAAAAGGAAAACCTGAAGTTTCAAAGCTACAGACAAGATTTGCTGTTTGAATCAGAAATATCATGTCTACCTCCTAGAATGCTGAGGATTAAAGAAGTTAACACATCAAAGAGCATTTAGTAATTGAGGAATGGCAAGACGGTACAGAGGTATGTATGCTGTGAGGGTTTGGAATTTATCCAGAGGGGACTGGAAGACCCATTTGAGAGTTTCCTGCAGGGGAGTAACAAGATCAGATTTGCATTTTAGAAAGATCTTTCTGGAGAGAGAAAAAAACTGGAAATCCTTGGCTCAGAGGCAAGGAGACCAGGTGGGAGGCTGAGATGCCTGAACCAAAGTAATGGCAGCAGGTCAAACAGACGTGTTCAGGAGGCAGAATCCATAGGATTTGGCCGATGATTAGTTGTGGGGGATGAGAGAGAGAGGAGGTAATCAAGTGAGAGTCATGAAGACTGCTAGCAAACACCCCAGTTCTAGCTCCTTCCTGGTACCTGCATGACTCTATTGAAGTTACCGCTGGCCAGGTAACTTGTTCAGGCCAGTAAAAAGTGAGATGATTTCCAGATGAAAGCTTTAAAAACCAGTGTGCAATTCACCATGTCACAGTAACCAAGTGAAAGATGGTGGCTCTGTCAGCCTGGATCCCAGGGTAAAAGTGACCTAAAGCAAAGATTCCCTGACCCTTCCCCAAGTCAAGCTGAACCTGAAGCTGTGTGAACAAGTAAGCAAACCTCTGCTTTTTAACTCATTGAGATTTAGGGGTTTTTACTACAGCATAATTTAACCTGTCCTGACCAGAGCTCTAAGAAATGCCCATCCTAGACATGTGTCCAGATGAGAACAATACTTAGAGGGGCACCTGGGTGGCTCAGTCGGTTAAGTGTCTGCCTTGGGCTCAGGTCATGATCCCAGGGTCCTGAATAGAGCCCCGCATCGGGCTCCCTGATCTGCGGGAAGTCTGCTTCTCCCTCTCCCACTCCCCCTGCTTGTCTTCCCTCTCTCGCTGTGTCTCTGTCAAATGAATAAATAAATAATCTTAAAAAAAAAGAATAATACTTAGAAACACAAACAAACTATAAGTCTATAAATCTGTCTTCATGGGCAGTAATAACTACAGGTACAAGATTACATTAAAAATGGGGGAGAGGGGAGCTTTAACTATTTCCCAGCAAAAAAATAGGTGCATTGGGCGCCTGGGTGGCTCAGTCATTGAGCATCTGCCTTCGGCTCAGGTCATGATCCCAGGGTCCTGGGATCGAGTCCCACATCGGGCTCCCTGCTCGGCAAGAAGCCTGCTTCTCCCTTTCCCATTCCCCCTGCTTGTGTTCCTGCTCTTGCTATCTCTCTCTCTGTCAAATAAATAAATAAAATCTTTAAAAAAAAAAAAAAAAGGCGCTTTTTTTTTTAAAAAGGAAAAAATTTAAATATGTACTTGGGCAATTATATTCCTTATGATCTAATGATGGAGACTATAAAGTGTATGTACTTTTTTCTTATTTCAACAGTTTCAAAAACATAGAGTGTCAGTTTGCTTATCCCTTTTTGGCACACATGGAAAAAGCAAAGAAATATGGTTAATAATAGACACAAAGCAAAGGAGAGCCCCTTTTCTTCTTCTATATATTAACCTTCACAATCATCTCCTGCGTCTAAAATGTAAATACCACTACCTGCACCACTAATAATAATTGCTAACAATGACTGAGAATTGACTATGTGCCAGGCAATACTTAAAGCCTTCCCTAGACTAGCTTATTTAACCCTCATAACTCAGCATGGGCTAATCAAGGACTACTTCCAAAGCCTATGCCTCTCATGACCACTATACCTCACTTCCTTTTTAAGGTAAGCTCAGATAAATTTCTTTAATCATGGGCATTAAGAAAATGAGTTTTCTTAATGGAATAGAGAAGGGGGGGAGGATCTTTTAAAAGACAGGAAGGGAAGAAAAAAACAAGAGAAATATGCGGAGAAAGTGAGCAGCTGTGGGCAGTCACGGGGTATGAGGGTAGAGAGGGTGGAGGTAGAATGAAGTTCTAGAAGACGAAAGAGAGAGACTAAAACAAAAATCAGCCTAAACTAAGCTTTCTTTTCACCCACATACCCTGGGTGAATTCAGTAAACTGTTTTAGTTGAAAGAGCTAATAAGCAGATAGTTAAGAATAAAAAAAATAAACAAAATGTAACCGACTATGTTCACTGGCTCTACAACACACCCTGCTTATAGCTATGAGTAAAAAATTACAGTATGACACACCTCATCAGCCCATCCTGGTTTCAAACCTCAGCTCCCCACTTGGTAGGTGAGTGACCCTAAAAAAGTGTCTGGAGGGCTAAGCCTCTGTTTCTTCCTCGGTAAAATTATGCTAATAATATCTCTTTAAAAGACCATTTTCCTTTTTTTTTTTCCCTTCTTTGCTCTTGACCCCACAGCACCAACTTCAGAGTTGCCTCTTGTCAAGTGTGGTTTCAACTACATAATTACCTTAAATTACATCCAAGCACAAAGTATAAATTCTTATTCATGTATTTAATATGTTAAAAAGCATTTTAAAAAACTGTCCTTTTATTTTAAAGATTTTATTCACTTATTTTAGAGAGAGAGGAGGGGAAGAGGGTGAGGGAGAGAGAATCAAGCAGACTCCCTGCTGAGTGCGGAATAGGACATGGGGCTCAAGCCCAGGACCCTGAGATCAGGACCTGAGCCAAAACCAAGAATTGAACACTTAACTGACTGAGCCACCCAGGCACTCCAAAACTGTCTTATTTTTAATTAACAAATATATAATGAATCCTCATTATATACCCCGGACTACAGTAGCTACTAAATATACAAATATACAATGAAGCCATGGTTTGAGACCCTATCATAAAACCATAGTGCATAGTTTTACTTTACCAATTATTTAGTACCCAGGTGACCTTGAGTAATAACAATAGTAATGGTGACAAAAAAGAACATGTGTTTGTTAAGCCAGACTCTACTGAATGTATTTGTCTTATGTTAATTGTCTCAATAATCCTATAAAGTAGGTACCACTTCTTTCCCCATTTTGCAAATAAGGAACTGACTACAGAGAAGATAAGCAACTTGATCAAGGTCAACAGATTCTATGCAGACAGTAGGACTCCAGAGCACTAGTCCTGTGCTCCAAACTGTTAAACAAGTCTACACTATATGCATAAATACATTATGCAGGGCTGGCTTAAAGATTAGAAATAATATTTGGAAAGAGCTTAGCGTAGTAAGCACACAGCAGGTGAACAAGAAAAGGCTCAAAGACACAAGCTATACTGGAGAACAAAGCCAACTAACAGAAGGAAACTATTCAGGCCCTTAGTCCCAACCCTCTTCCAAAGTCTTAGAACACGTGATCTATTTTACCCAAGGCTGGGTCAAAGTTCATGTTTATACTTAATACTATAGGCTGTTGTAAAAGGGAAAAATTTAAGGCCAAAGAACATATCAAACCACCATAAACACCAAACTTTCTCTCTACAAAAAACCCTTATCTATTTCCATGCCTCCATGAGCCTCATTCTAGTCGTTGCTGCTGTTGATTAGAATCAACATGAGATTTGCAAAAGTCATTTAAAAAGAAGAAAAAAATCTTAATTTCATCACAAAAATGGTAAGTTGGGTAGAATTTTTTTTTTTTTTAGATAAACTGCTAGTTTATTTAAATTGTTTAACCCGGTGGTTATAGTTTGTTAAAGTTATATATTGTTTTGAAAGCAATTCGTGGTGATAAAAATTATTCAAACTAATGAATCAGGAGATATTTGAGCTTTAAAACAATACCACACTCCTAAAAATACCAATATTTATCTTTTAGGAATCAGTGGTTAGAATTATTCTTAATTCAAAACAAAATGAGAGAGTTTCTAGGGACTAACAATAATTTATTTTTAAAACAATACAATGTATCAGAATCACTAACATAATATAAAATACATCTATCCCTATGGTTTTGAATGCTGTATCTCTTTACTTCCATACCACAGTTTTATTTAAGTCAAGCTGAAGGGCTGAGTTCCTGGGAAATCACTATGAACTCTTTGTAGTTTACAATCATTGAATTTGGGGAACTCAGTAATCTAGTTCAATCCCTTCACTTTAGAAAAGAGGAAAGCAAGGACACATAGGGTTAATGATGCGGTCCAAAGTTAGGAAGTTTGTAAAGACAGGATTCCTTTCTTCCGGGCAGATGGTCTCCTCACTAGCAGTATTTCTATTCCTCAGTCAATTGCACTGAGCTAGAGAAAACTAAATAGGATAAGCAGAACGTATGAATACAAGCAAAAAAGAGTGTAGAAGATGTGTATAAAGAAAAATATATGCTCACTAGGCAAAAGGTTATCTGTCCTATTTTGTTTTACCCCTACCGAGTGATTTCAAAATGCAGTTCCTCCAAAGAAAAATAAACAGGAGGATTTCCCCCTTTGCATCGTATTAAAGCAAATTATCTAATGAAGAAAAGGCCTATTACAAGTTTTAGGAGACTATAATATGGAGTCTGAAGCTACTCCCTCCGCTGTTTACCCAAACACTTCCTTCAGCCTCGTGTCCGTAAAAAGTTGAGTCAAAACCCTGGATGCATTTTTGCAGGCAAGAGAGAAAGCTAGGAATGTGAAGCCTTCACTCCCTGACTGTTGCCACAGCTGCTACAGAAATAAGAGGACAAATGTTTAAAATTGACATTTTCATTCATCTCCCCTCCAAGTTAAAAGGACTTTTCATTTTTAACCATACTCATATGCCAAAAAAGAGTTCTTTCTCTACCAGGTCTGAGGCCCCGACTTAGATTTGTTTTATTTGTATGAGATTTCTCAGCGTGCGACGCAAAGTGATTCTAACTCCTGTTGTCAATGGCACTTCTCTGCTGGCATTTATCTGATGGAGCGCCCTCCCAGGACCGTCACAAGACCGCTGGAAAACAGTCTTGGAAAGGGATGGGGGGCAGCGGGACACCACTTACCGAGAACACTGCATTCTGAAGCCCAAAAGGTATGGGGGTCAGTCTGGCCAGCGCCACCACTTTCAGGCCGCTTCCTCCCTCCACGACGCGAATAACGGCGCTCAGCTTCTCGCTGCTCTGGATCCTGGCGGCCACCCAGGTAGTGAGCAGCCGCTTGCAGACCACATGCGCGATGAAGGTGCCGATGAGGACGCCCACCACCATCAGTCCCATGCCCAGCACGAAGCCGTACAGGTAACCGGCGGCCACGTTGAGCACGATGTAGCCCCAGCCGCAGGGGAACGAAACCACGATGAAGCCCACGACGAACAGCAAGACCCCCAGCAGCGAGTCGAGGCTCTCCACCCAGAGCAGGAGGTGCTGCAGGTAGCGGCGGACCAGGGCCAGGGAAGCGAAGCACAGCGCGGCCAGCACGCACACCAGCACAAGGCTCCGGCACCAACAGGTGCTGCCGAGGCAGCAGCAGCGCCAGTTTCTCACCTCCGCCACGCCGACCACCACGCCGCCGCCGCTGCCGCTCCCGGGGCCGCCCGCCAAGGCCCCGCCCGGCGCCGGCAGCTCCGAGGCTGCTGGCGGACCGTGGCGCTCCAGATAGGCGCCGAGCAGGGCGCCGGAGGCAGCCGCCGCCGCCGCCGCCGCGCTCGCCCCGCCCCCGCGGGGGAGGCGATCGGCCGCGTCGTCCCCGCCCGCTGCCCGCGGCAGGGCCCAGCGGGCCGGCAGCTCGGTTCGGCCCTGGAGGGCGGCGTGCTGCAGGAGCCGGGGTAGTGCCTGGAGCAGGCTCCCGCTGGGGCTCCACATGCCTCGGCCGGCGCGGGCCCTCAGCCGGCCAGCCCCTCCGCCGCGGCGCCTATCAGGCAGCGGCCCTTCATGGCTCCCCGTACGCCCTGCCTGGACTCCCTGCGTCTGCTCGGGGGGCAGGAAAGGGCCCGGGGTAAGGGCAAGGTCTCAGCGGCGGAGGGACGGGCCGACGGAGAGTGAGAAAACTCTGGACCCAGCACCGGCCGGGCCCGCCCCTTTTCGGCCAGAGGGGGCGGGGGCCTCGGCGTGGGGGCGGGGCCAGAATGCCGCTCGCGCTAGGCCCCGCCCCCCTGACGCACAGTCTGGACAGCTGCAGGGATAGTGAGGAGGGTTTGCGGCGGCGGCCGCGGGGCTGGCCGGGGCTGGGGCTGCTGAGGGGAGTTGCTGGGAGGAGAGAAGGAGCCGAGGGGACGTGGGCACCAGAGAGAGAAGGAAGTGGCAGTGAAGTAGAGTGCGGTGACGGGCTGGGGACCCGGCGCGCTCCCTCTCTCCCTTGGCGGGCGCGCGCGTGCCTGCGTGTCGGGGCACGCGCTCTTCTCCCCCGGACGAGTCCCAGCCCGCAAGCTGCTTGGATCTTTGCCCATTGGTTGTTTCTGCAGTAACCTCTGATTCGAGCGAGCAGCTTTTGGGACGCTCACGTCCACAGCTCCTTGGGCGACACTGGAGGAAGAAGAGTTCTTGATTTGCTCTGAGGAGAATTTGCGAATTGTTTACCTCCCCAGTCCCCATGTGTGTATCACGGATCCTTCAGGAGATGGAGTAATTAGATAGAAAGGCCCACCCTTGACAGAATGCCCCTTCTAACCCCAGAGGTCCTTTACCAAGTGCCAGACACTTGGACTAGGGACTTCTCAAAAAGATTCACGAAAAGACATTTCTTAAGGATTCCCATTATCAAACGACTCCTCAAATTTTTTTGCTGGTTTTTTTCCCGCTTTTCGCCTTTTTAACTTTAATGTTCCCCGGGTCCTCTTTCCTTCTTCCTTTTTTAGAATTGGTTGAGCCATCTCATCCACGCCCATAACTTAGATCCCACCGTGTTTCCCTTGTTCTGATGACCCCCAATCCCGTCTTTCCCTTGTGCTTCAGCCTGTGGACACATGCGAGTGCAGTTCCTGTAGGCGCCTTAAACTTAGCATGGCTTGGTAGATAGCAACTTGGGCTCCAATGCAAAACATTTTATTAAGTGTGGAAGTGGTCATTAACTTCTGAATCTCAGGGTTTGCTTTTAAATAGCAAAATGAAGATAATAGTACAACTTAATGACATAAAGTGAGGATTAATAAAATACAGCTGACCCTTGATCAACAGTGGTTTGAACTGTGTGAGTCCACTTACACTCAGATTTTTTTCGGAGCGCGAATAACGGCGCTCAGCTTCTCGCTGCTCTGGATCCTGGCGGCCACCCAGTCCAGTTCTATAAATGTATTTTCTCTTATGATGTGCTTAATAACTTTTCTATAATTTATTTTATTATAAGAATATACTACATAGTACATATACGAAATGTATTAACCAACTCTTCATTGGTAAGGCTTCCAGTCAACAGTGGGCTATTAATTTTGGGGGGAGCCAAAAGTTATATAGGGATTTTTGACTGTGTAGGGACCAGATCCCCACATTTTTCAAGGGTCAGCTGTAATAAAGTAAGATGCTTGGCCCTATGCCTGGAATCAGTGTTCAACTATGTGAAGGTATCCATAATTAAAAGTATCATCTCCACAAGACCTGCTATTCCTTTTGAGTTACTTATTTCACTGGATGACCTTCTACCACTTGCCTGCTGGTTAACTGACCAGGACACTTTGGGTCCTTACTGATCAGGTTCCTGCTTCTTCATGCCATTCCTCTCAATCCATCTTGGTTTGGCTGAGTCAGGAAAAGTACCTCAGACACATGCTTCTTTCTTCACCTTTTCCAACTGTGTGGCTCACGTGGAGGAGCAGCTCCTAATGCCTCCTCACATTTAGCCGGTTTTACTTCCTCTCTAGAAGCTTCCAAAACTACCTTCCTATCAGCACCACACTCAATTTGATGTTTCCTTTCCATTTCTCCACTGTTTGCTACATAATTATTATCACATTTGTCCACTGTGTCCAAATTTTTAGTCTACATCACTGTCTCTGTCTTTAGACTGAATTTCTTCAAGGTGGGCTCATTACTTAAGCACTAAGAAGGAGTAAGCACTTTATAAATGTTTGAGGAATGAATAAATTATCACAGTTTATAGGAAAAGATATTAAGGCAGACAAACCAGACAGGGCCAACACAATTGTCTGGGCAAGAATCCACGAAGGGCTGAAGTAGGGTAATGGTCATGGAGTTAGTAGGATGAGAATAAATTAGAGGGGAACATCTATAGGTTTGGAAACTAAATGAATGTTGGAAGAGAGGGAGGAGTCAAATATCTGGGTTTCTTATTTGATATAGTGGCTCAATTATGGGTCCACTAACCAAGAGAAAAAACACAGAAAGCTTCTGGGAAAGATAAAGGATTAGGTCTTGGTACTTGAGATTTGAAATACCTATGATTTAATCCAGTTGTGGCATTCCAGTAGGTAGTTGAAAATATGGATAAAGAGTGACAATGGGGCATTTCTTAGAAATTTTGAGATTTGTGTATAGGCAGCAGTTAAAGCCATGGTTATGGATGAGTGAGTGGTGGTGAGTATATCAAATATTTTCTGTTCTCTTTCAGGTACAAGCAGGATTGCATTTCCTGACTTCCTTGTAGTTGGGATGAGTCACATGACACATTCTGCCATGAATTGTGAGCATAGCATTTAATTGCTGATGCAAGACCTTCCAGAACTCTTTTTGCTCTTTGCCATGGCAATCAACAATGTTCCAGAGAGTATATGCTCTGTCAGTCTTGGTCTTAGAGGGAGGATGATGCAGAAAAGAGTCCCATTCACCTCATGATGGATATTTAAAAGTGAGTGAGAAGTCAACACTGGTTTTAGGCAACTTAGATTTGAGGGGTTTATTTGTTACCAGAGCAGATCTTCGTCATTTCTGACTGATGGAAATTAGAAGAGAAGAATGAAATCTTGAGAACACTAATATATTCATTAGACTATTTTGCATGTAAGAAAGAGACCCAGAGACCACCTCAATTAAAAGGGTGAAAGCAAAAGGGTTTATATGGATATATGAGAAGGTATTAGGAACGAAGGCCCTTCTAGAAGCTGTTCTCTTATTTCTTTCCCATTGGCTTTCCATTTTTTCTCTACCTCTTTGATTTGTCCTCACACTACTCTTCTTATCCTCTCCCCTACGTTTCAGAGGAACACAGTCCAGTTGCAAGACCCCTTATCTCTGAGCCCCATCATTGGCTGCCAGCCAGTCGGTCGTCATGCTACTTGTATGTCAGGCACCCATCCTGACCCAAACAGTGCCACCCCTACACAAAACACCTCCCAGCTCTCCTGAACCTGGGAGCTCTGGTCAGGGCAATGCAGACTATAACATGATGTTTCCATCCTTGCCTGCTACGATTTATTTTTCACAGAATTGCTGAAGCTATGTTTTACAAATGGAAATTAGATATGTCTTAACTTACAAACACTCCAACCTGCCACCCCCAGCCTAAAACCTTTCTTCTGCATTAGCAAAAACACCCCAACTCCTTGCTAAGTCTACAAAGCCCTTTATGATCTAAGTTCTGCCAACCAGACCTGCCTCATCTCCTGCCACCCTCCCTCCAGCCACACCGGCCTCCTGTCTCTGCCTTGGATAGGCCAAACTGATTTCTACCTCAGGATGTCTGCACTCTGCCCTTGCTAATCTCTCTTGTTTGAATACTCTTCCCCTAGCTTTTAGAAAATTTATTATCCCTTCCTTCCTTTTTATTTATTTTAAGTTTTACTGTCATCTCAGAGTCTACATTAGAGTAATGGTACTCCTTTTTTTCATTTGTATCTATGATCTGAAATGTGTATAGTTATTGCTTTACTGTCTTCCCTAAGGAGTCTTGGGATCCTCTATAGTCCCTAGAATAGTTCCTGGCACATTAAATATTTTTAAGTGAATAAAGGGGGGTGGTAGGTAGTGTGCTTGTGACTGGCTGTTTCCTGCTAGTCCTCCATCTGGGTTCATTCTCTGCTTTTCCCTGCCTTGCTGTGTGTCTCAGGAGGCTGAGCTCTAGAGTTTGCATTACCCAGCCTCCTCCATGCTCTGGCTTTCCAGTTAGGTTTGACCAATGAAAGGCAGCAGAAGAAGATGGAAGATAGTAGGAGTAGGAAGTGGTCAGGGTATTTACCTCTGCCTAACCCAGCTTCACTGTGTTTTTGGCAGTAACTGAATTCTTCCATGATCAAAGTTCCTTTATCAAGTTTCCAGCTCCATCCTGGCTCTGGTAATGGCTTCCTGATGCTACACCAGCCTTGTAATACTCCCTTGATTAGACTCTCTTTACTATGGTTTCTGTTGCCTACTGGGACCCTGACTGATAGCTGAAAAGGATAAAGGCTGATTAGTTCAGTACTACTAACACCCGAGTTCACACAGCTTACCCAAGGCTACACAGAGAAAGTGATGGAACCAGGTTTTAAAATCAAAGTTCAGGTATTATGAAAGATCAGGAGAAATTATTATCCAAGGAAGAGAGAATATTAAGAAGGAAGGAAAGGATAGCAGTGCCCAATGTTGCAAAGGGTTCAAGGTGAAAGAAGGACCAGTAGGTGTCCTTTAGATAATCTGTTTTAAAAGTAGCCACTACGGGGGCACCTGGGTGGCTCAGTCAGTTATGCATCTGACTCTTGGTTTCGGCTCAGGACATGATCTCAGGGTCTTGGGATCGAGTCTCGCTTCCGGCTCCCCACTCAGTGTGGAGTCTGCTTGTCCCTCTCTCTCTCTCTCTTTCTCTCTCTCTCTCTCTCTCTCTCTCTCTCGGCTCCATCTCCCCCCACACACACTGTCTCTCCCTCTTCCCCCCCATCCCCCCCACCGCCTTTCTCTCAAATAAATAAAATCTTAAAAAAAAAAAAAAAAAAGTAGCCACTACGGCATTAGGGAAAGTACTTTCAATGAAAGGCAAATTGTAGAGGTTTGAGAGTAAATGAAAGGTGAGTATAGCAGAGTTTAAATGGCTCTTTTGATGATCCTGAACAGAAAGAAAGGAAGAAAAGTGTGACAGCTAGGAGGTAATGCCAGGTGAGGAAGATGGGGAGATTGTGTGATGTTCCAGCGTGTTCATAAATTGAGATAAGGAAGCCTGGGGAGAGAAAAGGGTTGAGAAACAGAAAGGAGAAAAGAAGTGATGAAGCCAGGTTCCCAATGAGGTGAGGAGGGTGGGATTAAGATCTGGGGAAAGGATTAGCTGCCAGGAGGCAATGCTTTCTCTGAGGTTTAAAGAAATGACTAGGAATGAATGCAAATTTGCCAGTGCTGATTTCTAATTGTAATGGAGTCTGTCGTTGGGGGTTTATTTGGAGAATGCAGATAGTTTTTCCCTCCCCTTTGATAGCCTAGGACATGATTTACATGAATTTCCCTGATCACAGATAATTTCCTTGATTTATCTTCTCAGCTCTTTAGGTGTCAGTCATACACTGGGTACATTTTTCCAGCCTCTTTGTTTTAGACTTGCCACTGTGCTTGTCATTTGAATTCCTTACTTTGTTAGTATCTGTGAGGAGAGGGAAGGAGGTAGAAGAGGGAATCCAATCAAGCATTATTAATTACATTTAAAAGCAAAATGGTAAGATGCTATTAAAAACTAATTCAATGATAAATTACTCTGCAAACTCTAAATTATTTTATAATTATGGATTTCACAATATTTCACAATATTACCTTCACTTAAATTTAAGGACATCCATAATGATAAGTACATTTTGATATGTGGGTATTGAAATTAATAGTTAAAATTAATTTGCTGAGATTTATTATTCATGCAAATTGTTTCTCATGCACAATTATGAGCCTTTGCATGAATGTAATGTTTCTACCTTTCTCTGCCTCATATTTACATCTTTGACTGGTAGGTTGGGGGAGATTTTAGGGTTCTAAGATCAAAATTAGAATCTGGTTAATTTTGTAATAGAGTTTCAGCAGGCTTGAATTCACTTCATGAAACTCTGTGTCAAATGAACACACATGCCAGGCCTCCTTCAGTGAGGACTCCTACAGCCAAAGGAAATGAAAGTGTAAGCAGTGCATCAAATACTGGAATCAGAATAGTGCTCTTCTTCAAGAAGCTCTCCAGCTAGCAAGGCAAATACTTTGAACACTACTTTTGGAGCACTTCACAGAAGACAAGTGCCTTATTTTTTTCAGATTTGCTTGAGATATATAATTTAAATGAGTGTCTGTACCCTGTGTGAAGTTTTTATATCAGTGTTAACAACTAATTTTTTCTAATGCTGCATATTTAACTTATTTGTTCAACAGAGGCATAGTGGGGATATATACTTTGCTAGCTGCCTTGAGACTACAAAGATGAAGGAAATTCATTTCCTGCCTTCAGAAAGTATGGTCTAATTGTGAAGAAGGGAACATTAACTCAATTACAAAGCATGCGTAATGGGTGCATCAGAGTGGTATCAAGGGGTTTGGGATGGCAAGGGCAAGGTAGATGATTCCTGATGGCTGGCCATTTCCCACAAATGTTCTTCATTCTGTTCCTGGGTTTCCTTAATTCCAGGAGCTAATTGTGAATATAACCAGTCTTCTTCTATAACTCCCTCTGTCCGTCATCGTAGTTGTGATGGGAAATGCTATAATTTCCTCCAGCCTTGATCTGCCATCATTTTGCTCACGCACCTGTCCATCCTTTACCAAGTACACATTTTCCTGAAGAGTATATCTCCAGCCTCCCTTTCCTCTTACAATGCTCTTCAGTACATATTTGACCCAGAAGGAGTGAGTCTTGATGAAGGTGGCAGGTAAAAATTAGCAGAAAAGGGGGAAGCACCCACTCATATCAGCTAAGTAATTGTTTAGCTAATTACCACTCACAGTACGAAAATTACAGGCTGATGCTACAGTTATAATTTCCAGTCCAGAACAATCAGAAGATTTGGTGTTTCTAATTTTAAGTATTTTCAATTCTGTGAAAACAGTATATCAAGGTTCAGTTAGAAAACTGTTGTTATTCACAATAGTGGGGGAAAATGCCAAGCCTTGCAGTTATTATAATTCTGTTACTGTACAAGTAGATGTACACACAAAGTATTGCTCAGTCTAGCCACCACATTAATAAACACTATATAGGATATTAAGGAGACAAATGAGTATAAAATATTATGTTTAAAGTTTTGTTTAGAAAGTAAGGAAAAGGAAAATTCAGAATATCTGACTGCCAATAAGCCTTATTTCCCAGTATAGAAAATAGGATCAGAGACTGATATTGATTATTTCTGTAGACTGAATCTATTATTTTTAGGCACACAGACACAGAATTTTATGATTTCTAACATTTATTAAATACCTGTGGCTTTTCAACTGTTCTCATAAGTAAAGATTATAAAGAAAATATGATCAGAGAATATTTTTTGAATTTGGATTTGTATCAAGATCATTTGTTTCATCTATTAAATATGAGTTCAGGAGGAAGGGCATACTCTGCTGATCTCCAGGCATAAAGTGACCCATCTGGCTGAATCTGGCTGATTTTCTTTTGCCTCATCTCTTCATGTCATTCTCTCTCAAATCTATCCTCCCATTTGAAGAGGAAGAAGAGAGCAATCTCCCTTGGAAGAGGAGGATTCATCTTCAGCTAAAAGAAAGGAATTAAAAAAAAAAGGAGTAGCCAGTAGCCAGGCTTGCTTGTCAAACCACCAAATAAGGTCTTATTCAGTAATTACTTATTGGGAACATCTATGATTCCAGCATTTTAAAGGGCACACTGAGGGTGAGACTCTGCCCTTACAGGTCCATTTGTGGTGAGAGGCATAAGCAACTGTAGCGTGGAGTGTTAGGTCCAAGGGCGGCCCAGAGGAAGGAGTGACTAAATCTGGGTATCAGAGAAAGTTTTACAGCAAAGGTGATATTTGAGCTGGATGTTGAAGGATGAGTATACACTTATTTATATCCTGCTTATTCCAAAAGGATTTTAAGGGGCTTTGTAGGAGTTGACCAGATCATGGAGGAGTAGAATAGCATTTCAGACACAGGAAGTGCCAAAGCACAGAAGTGGGAAAGGGCACGATATGCTTGAGAAGTCGTGGGAAGATCTGAGGACAGATGATGCACGGAGTACACGTGTGAGCCTGGGGGAAGGGAGACAGCATAACCACTGTGTCAGTCTCTTGCAGTGGTTTGCAAACTTGAGTATGCATCTGAATCCCTGGAGGCTTTTTTTAAAAGCACAGATCCCTGGACCCCATCCCCAGAGAGTTTGAGTCTGCAGATTTGGGGTGAGAGGGCAAGGAATTTACATTTTTTTTTACAGATTTCCTAGTGATGTTGATGCAGCTGGTCCTGGGACCGCACTTTCAGAACCACTTCTTTAGAGTTTGGATTTTATCCTATAGTCAATTGAGAGTACCTGAAATTTGTGTAGCTTAAGAAAGAAAGAAACAGATTTGGATTTAGAAAGTTTACTGGCAGCTGTGAGGAGAATGAGTGAGGGAAACCAGTTGGTAGATTATTTCACATGTCCAAGAGACAAAGTAAATGAGCCTCAGCCCATTTATGGAAAGATGAAATACACTTGAGAACATCCAGAGGCATAATCAAGATTACTTGGAATGATTGAATATGGGGAATGAGAAAACGGAAGGAATCTCAGAATGTTAAGATTATGTTCCATAATGTAACCGAAATACTATAAAATTTATGTATTCAAAGAATCTCATGTTACCAAAATCTTTAAAATGAGGTCTAACAAATCATACAAAATTTCAGATGACTTTTTTGCCAGTGTCGTGTGTCATTTTTCATAGCTAAAGAGAGAGAGAAGCCTTGGTCACAGTCATTCAGCAGTCACTCCTCAAAATGTGTGACATGAAGTCCACTCAGGTATGGTCAGGCCTTCCTAAGGCAGCATCATCTAGGGGTGCTGTTTACCCACTGTGTCTACTCCGAACATCAGAACTTTGGCTACAGGGATCAGTTATGGTCTTTCCAGCCTCGATATACTCTTAATAACTATAGGAGGGTCCCCCCATACATAGGACTTTGTAGATACAACATGAGGAATGAATTGCAGCTGGCTGAAAACATAAAATAGAGAAGTATAGATGAGTAACTTGATCCTCAATTGAACCCATAATAACATTCAGCGAAGTTTTGATTTTAGCTTCAAGTTTCTCTTTGCAACTGAGTCCTTAGCCAAGTGTGCCTAAGGAACCATCTCTGTTCTGTTCTCTCTTTGTTGTTGTTCTTAAGGTGCCAGGTTCTGCTGACCCTTTTCTTGTGTTTTGTGCTGTTCTTTCCTCTTACAAGGCTGTTGAAATGGTCAGTTCCTTATACAAACCCTTTTTTATCTTTTTGCAGTTTCCGAATGTTTCCATCACTGTAATCTCTGCCAATGGCATTTCTAAGGAGGTTGCTTTGTTCAGTTCTCATTGCCAAATACTTATAACCCATTAGCTTCTCTTTGTTTTTTGCAGCCCATTAACCCAATATGTCTTTTGCATTGGACTCCAGCCTCTGTGTTCTACCCCTTGCTAGTATTGAGATAGGAATGGAGTGAGGGAGGAAAGTATGGAGTAGAGTGGGAGTAAGGTGTCCTATTTTGCTCCTTTTGAACTAGAAGAAAAACTTTCAGATGAGGTGTAAACTGAAAACAAATCTCTCCCTTGGACAGAAATGTTACCCTTTCTTTAACAACATTAAACATAATCTTTGGCTGTAGCCTTTCAGGAACTTTTCTGATTGACTATTTTATGCTCACAAATCATGTGGGGAAACAAAAAAAAGCTTTATAGTCATTGTTGAGATTAGAGGGGTTCATATGTTACTCCTTCTTCTCACCTCCTAAATTCTGAACTGAGAGAGACACATGAGTCAGGAAAAGGAAGACCGAAACTTTAACTCTATTACTGATAGGGTTGATGGGGAATCTGTCTTAGAGTGAAAGCCAAGTAATGACAAACTACTGCCAGTCTAGTCCTCGGACAGCCCACTAGAGGGAAAGTTGTAATCTGTATCGAGGACACATTAACCTAAACTATCAGCTGTCACCCTCCTCCCAGGTAATGCCTCCCACCACCACGTGGAAGAGCAAAGGGATGGAGGGCAAAAAGTCCAGATAAACACTCTTTCGTGGAAACCAGGGGATGAATTACTCAAGACAGATATATTTTCTAATAAAGTTTTAGTGGTAGTTCTAGGAAAATACTAATGACTAACCACACAGTGTGTAACAACTGACTTCTGAACAGTGTCAAAATCATCTCTTCTTTTAAGATAATTAATGTCAAAGATATTAGGAATTTTAAAAAATCAGGAAAGTTAATGTTTATTTTCCAGTCTACAAGTGAAGATGACAAATGGCGTAATTAGATGCATAACTTGTAATAATTCCACCAATGATCTGTTTAATTTAAAAATAGATGATTTGGAGAGTTAAGGTTTTGTTTTTGTTTTTTTAAGTTGTCACATGCTGCTAGTTATTGCCACTCCATTTCTCCACCTTCCACCAGTGCTAGAAGTTCTATCTGGGTATGTGACCACCCCGCTAAAGAAACTATTGCCCAGTCTCCCTTGCAGATAGAAGTAGCCAAGTAACTAAGTTCTCAGCAATAGAATGGCAGAGTAGAACTGATGCGTGCAACTCCAGTCTCATTTGCTTAAAGGAAATGCCTTGCTCTCCACTTTCTTTCCCCTTCCTGGGTTAAGATACTGAGATAACAGAGATCAGTGGCATCAGGGACTCTTAATGACCTAATCTACCAGAGCCTTTCTACCAGCCTAGACTGGCCAGACTGTAAGATGAGAGAGAAATAAACTTCTGCCTTTTTTAGGCCACTCTGTTTTTTTGAGTCTCTTTTTAATGTCAGGTTAACATTTGTACCAACTAGTACAAATATTTATGCCTATTTCTGGAACTGTTAAACTATTCAGTAGGAAGAAATCTGTACAATTAGCTATTGTAGTGGGTTGAATAGAGACCCCCAAAAGGTAGGTCTTTCCAGAACCTGTGAATGTGGGCTTGTTTGGAGAAAAGGATGTTTGAAGATGTAATGGACAGCACATGTCCTTATAAGAGACAGAGAGGAAAATACAGAGAGGAGAGGGAGGCAATATGAAGAGAGGGAGGGATTCAAGGGATGCATCTGTAAGCCAGAGAACTCCTAGAGCTGCCAGAAGCTGGAAAAGGCAAGGAAGGATTTTCCCCTTTCACAGGGATGACCCAGTCTACATCTGTGAAGGAATAAATTTATCTTGTTTTTAAGCCACCCAGTTTGTGGTGGTTTGTTGCAGCAGCCCTAGGAAACTAACACAGCTATCTAATAAAATTTGATAAATGACGATGAAGAATGACATAGAGAAATTAAAAAATCATTTCTCGTTATGAAATACTGAAAGGAGCATAGAGCTCTGATATGAAAGTGGTTCGTTCACTAATTTGTAAGACACCTTGGGGCACCTGGGTGGCTCACTTGGTTAAGCATCCAGCTCTTGATCTCAGCTCAGGTCTTGATCTCAGGGTCCTGAGTTCTTGCCCCATGTTGCTCCACACTGGGCATGGAGCCTACTTAAAAAAAAAAAAAATTAGGGGCACCTGGGTGGCTCAGTCCAGTAAGCATCTGCCTTTGGCTAGGGTCATGATCCCAGAGTCCCAGGACTGAGGCCCAAATTGGGCTCCCCACTCAGCGGGGAGTCTGCTTCTCCTTCTGCCCCTCTCCCCTCTCATGCTCTCTCTCCCACTCTGTTTCTCTCTCTCAAATAAATAAAATCTTTAAAAAAAAAAAAGACACCTGGCTGATTGCCCGAGGCATATCAGCCACTGACAGGTGCAGTGTATATAAAAATAAGAGAGACATGGTCCCAACTTTCAAGAGGCTCATAGTCTTCTTGGAAAGGACATAATGAACATGGACAACACTGTTTGATTCATTTAAAAAAAAGCTAAAAGGAAAAAAACTTTATGTCACAATTTTAGACTACAATTGGCAATGAGAACACCTCCCATAGAATTGTTGGACAAATAAGTTTGACCATCTAAGAAAATCAGATATTCAATTTGTTGTACAGCGATCATTCTATCTGGGAAATATGACAAAAACTGTAATAAAAATGGTTCTCTGTATTTCTAAAGCTATCACTTTATGAAAGTTAAGATTATGGACCTGGGCTCCTGTTTTTGTATCTTTATTACAAGTAAGTTGATGAAATAACACAACCTTCTAACCAGTGAACATCTCCAATTTAGAATGTTTTTAAAAAATCTATTTATTTATTTATTTATTTAGTAGGCTCCACACCCAGCACGGAGCCCAACATGGGGCCCAAACTCGACCCTGAGATTGAGACCTGAGCCAGGATCAAGAGTCGGATGCTCAAATGACTGAGCCACCAAGGCGCCCCTAAAAACTTAATAAGGAAAATTCTTCTAGAGTAAAGAGAATTGTTCATAATTCCTCCTCACATCCCCAGTTTATGAAATACACTTTTTTGTATTTGGCAACCCCATAAATCAGGGATTTATTTCAAAATTATGTCCAAAACAACAAAAACTGCTCTTATGATCACATAGAATGAATGCATTGAGTATTATTCCTTGGACTGCATTTAGGCTTTGGTTAGTTTCCTAGACTTTCTTAGAATGCCATATGGTGGTTACGAATTTATTAGGTAGAGACTTGGAATGTATGTATATATTTGTAGATGCCTAGAATTTTCATGAATTGTCTTTTTTTGCCACTAAATTCTATATACAGCTTATCTCAGTAGTATTGGTTTTTGATAGTATATAATGTTTGATAAACCGATAGCTTTTGGGAGAGGGTAACATGAAACCCCCTTGTTCTATGAAATTGAAGTGGCCAGGAAGACTTTTTTATTTTAAACACCTACTCAGGTAAAGGGCAGACAACAAAATCAGTTTTGTGTTGATGTTGCTATTTCTTCACTCTGAATAAGATTTTTGTTGGACTCACAGCCATTTTGCTTCCTGGGGTGAATCTTCTTTCATATTGTTTTATCCAAGTTTTCATATGGGTGTTTTCAAATAAAATATATAAGTGGAAAAATATGAAACCAGTAATGTTGCTTTCCAAGTGTTCAGTGTCAACCTCAAAACACAAAAAAGAGAAAACCAAATGGGACAACGAATAAAGTTGTCTTCTTTTTTTTTTTTTAAGATTTTACTAATTTATTTGAGAGACAGCATGAGCAGGGGGAGGGGCAGAGGGAGAGGGAGAAGCAGACTCCCCGCTGATACCAGCCTCCATCCCAGGACCCTGAGATCATGACCTGAACTGACGTCAGATGCTTAACTAACTGAGCCACCCAGGCGCCCCAAGTTGTCCTCTGTTTTTAAGACTTAAAACATTCACTTATAAAAACACTGATATTCTCAGACAAATGGAAAAATGTTCCCCCTGGTGAAACAGTACTTGCTATTATAGGATATATAGTTAAATCAAATGAGAAATAAGGGCAAGCATAGACAAATACTAAAGAAAAACTTCATTGTGCAAATGTTCTCAGAAATAAACTTGGAAAAACATACCTCCTGAGTATAAATATTTCAGCTGAGTTTATGGAAAGGTGTTATCTGTTGAAGTCAGCAGAAATCATGCCTTCATACAATTCTGGCTAGAATATGGTTTTTTAATGATTGCTAAAGTCTCATAGAAAGGTCTATATAATTTCTTGTTTTAATTACTTGAAGCAGGAGTTCTTGTTTCCATGTTTAGCTTTTCTGCAAATTAATATTTTAAAATACCAATTTCCTAAAAATGAGGGCATGATCATTATTTCAGTTGTAAACAATCAGTTACACTCTTTCCTTTGCAGACCTGCCTTGCAAATGTTATGTGAGCGTTTACATGTTAGCAGAACACCAGCTAGCCTCATGTCATGTTTTGGTAATGTCTGTACAGATATTTCATCTGTGGGAGGTATTTCATCTGTCCGTCATGGATCAACCCACTAGTAAACCATGCTTATTTTAAGTCTTCTGTTTTTAGCCTAATGATTTATCTAACTGACTTTTGGGGTCTGTAAAAGAACAAAAATAATTTGGAATTGAAAACAATCCATATTGTCACAAATAGAGAAAATGTGTTATAAGGAATAGACTAAAGCAGTTTTAGCTCATCAGATTTGATGGAGGCCATCTGCTTTTGTTGCCTGCATCAATCCCCTTCTTTAGCTTACTTATCTGCTGATTCTGCCATAGAGCCTCAGCTCTATGCAAGACCAGCCCTGATCATGCCTTAAAACAGTATGAATCAAGCTGGCATTTTTTTTTCCAGAGTTGTTCAGCAAACATAAGAATATACCAGTCAGAACACAGAGGAGAAATACAGCCTGGAGATGTAAATTTAGAAGGCACCAGCATTTTAATGGTTAGGAAAGCCTTGGAAGTGGGTGCAATCATCTAGGAAAAGGGAGTAGAACAATCTTTATCAGTTGTCTAAAATCCTGAGTAAACACAACACCTTCCCCTCATCCAAATTGAGTATCAATAGCCTCAATATCCACATTGTTCCAGCTTTGGTTTTTGTGGTTTATATTATAAAACTAGTATCTTTGCACAATTTTCAAATTACTATAAATTTAATATGCACTTCCAGGTTATACATGCAAAACCCCTGATGAATAAGGAGAGCAGCTAGATGAGCATAGTAACTCAACTAAGGGAATGGCCATGGCTCCTATCCACCTCCCAGCCTTGCTATAAACAGCAAATGAAACCATTTGGCTTGAGATCTTTGAGACTCGGTATACAAAAGTCAGAACTTACAGGATGCTCTTAAAGCAGCAGATAATATCTGTTTCTAAACATATGTGCAATGGGAAGTCTTGAGCATTTGCTTTTGGAAACTCTAGCATGGCATAATATGGTGATTAGTAGTTCTGTTCATCGCACAATTTTAACAATGTGGCTGCAATGTGACTCACAGTAGACACAATTTTATTACCAGTATTCAAATCATTTATGTTTCTCTTAATGTTTGATAGCTCTCAAATTCCAAACCTGGCAAAGCAGATGAACAGGTGTGGGTCGTAGCATGGGTAGCCTTTGTTCAGTGTGGGCGGTCTTGGGTTCACTGTCAAGATTTTGTGGAACTCCATGGGCTGGTTTGTAAGTGTTTTATTACTCTCTATACCCTCTTGTTGGGGCCTTTACTGCCACTAGTACCAGTAAAATGTACTATGCAAACAAAAGTAGCATTTTTACTTTTAAATCAATTTTTCATGCTTACATTGTTTAGAAATTTGAGTCAGTTCAGGGTACTATTTAATGACGTTTTGCCAGAAAATATCAAGGAGGTCCCTGAAATTGCCTCAAATAATTATATCCTCCCCAATGCTTCTGAGAGGTATATTCTCATAAAGCAAAATCCAAGGGCAAAAATAACCATACAACAACAGTAAAAAGAATTTATTATTTGGGAATTTGGCTTGAAGCCACAGTACAAAGCTCTAGTAAACTGGTCTGTACACATGAAAGGTTTCTTTTTCTTGAGCTTGTTTGGCCTAAATAGCCTCAAGCTATAGCAGGCTCTTAGGATTGCTCTCTCTTACTTTTTAGCTTCAAAGGCAGCTGTTAAGACTCCAGTGAGCACTAATGGAAATGGAGAGAAAGCTAAAGAGGACCCTGTTAGCTCTCCTGTGTGTTGCTGAAGTAAACTTTTCCTTGTACCCCAAACTTAGGGAGAGGATAACCTTTCTGTGTCTCCCACACTACCCTGCCTTGTCCTACCAGCAAGACAAATGGAAGAAACAGAGAGGCCTGCATAACCTATAGCCCCTTGGAAAGCTTTGACTCTTGAAAAAAGCAGATTAATCAGTATCCTCTGATCTTACTAATGCAATCAACCCTCCTCCCTCCTCAATCCCTAGAGTGGCATGAAGAATGTGAATATGGAATGGTATTCTATACCTAAGGAGCAACAAAACTATTTCAAGTAATTGAGTACATTTCTTTTAAAAAGGCAATGTGTTGTTGCCTTCTTGTTTTCTGTTAGATAGCTCTTTGATAAAAAGGGGCTCTTTTTGGATCCCCAAGTTCAGGAAAAATAAATCAGCCATCTTCTGATTCCTTGGGGACCAGTGTACACACACACACACACACACACACACACTCTTTACAATAAGTCTCTGGCATTAACCCAGAGCCCTAGTGAGCAAGGCTGAGTCATAGAGTTCTATAAGGACTCTTTTTGTCCCGTTGGCCTAAAGCCTAGATAAAAAGAAAGCAAAGAGGCCCCTTTGACTTCTCTGCCCTAGGCCTACACCCAAATTTTTGCTTTAAGAGTCTTGCTACTTTATTAATAGTAAGAAGGGAGGAAAGACAAGTTTAAAAAAAGGAGCACCAAAGGTAAAAGTCTTTTTCTTTTACAACTAGAACTGATCTTATCTGAGTTACCAAGTCCTAGACCACTCAACATTGGGATGTGTGTGTGTTGGGGGGCATCTTAGTACAAAAATCATGTAAAAGGACACACTCTGTGAGACAAAGAGCAGTGAAATTGATATACCCACAGAACCCTGAAGATGCCAAAGTCAGAGCTATTTACTTACATGCAAAGCTCTTTGAAGCCTTCAGCTAATGGCTGACTGACTTTGCCTCTTCATTGTATCTTCCCTCAGCTTCCTCTCTTGAGATGCTCATCAAATTTTGTTATTCTTCAGCAGCCATCTTTTCTTCAGTTGGAAGCTTCCCAAGGGCCAACACATGTTTGTCTTACTCTGTAGCACTTAGTAGGCACTCAGTAGACTTTTTCCCCCATTGAATGACATTTAATTGTGCCTTTGAATGTAACATTTATTCAGAGCAGCATTGAGGAGGATATTTCAGGTGAGGGTTTCTTCACCTCCCCCAAAGCTTAGAGTGTGTAGCCAACCTTAACTCTATAAGTATTATCATTTGCATAATTGATGATGTTGGGAAAATTAAAGCTCATACAAATATCGTTTTTGTTCATTACTAACCCTTCAGACTGGGTTTTTTTTTTTTAAAGATTTTATTTATTTATCCATGAGAGACAGAGAGAGAGAGAGAAGCAGAGGGAGAAGCAGGCTCCCTGCCGAGCAGGGAGCCCGATGCCCATAACTGCATGGCCATCCTCCTTTCATAGATCTCTTATAATGTCTCCATAATAATCTGCATTTCAGTTGGACTGTAAACTGCAGGAGGGCAGGAGACCGTCTGGTTTGCTCACTGCTGGATTCCTAGCACCCATCACCTGGCCTAGCCTATATTTAATAAGCATCTGTTAAATGAATGAACAAAATATTCAGGAATCTCTTTCCTAGACACTGATCATGAACCATACTTTACTCATTGGATCACCTCTACATTTTCAGTCACAGACCAGTAGAAGGCTAATGTGTATACTACCTACTGGAGTTACTGCACCCATTCATGTTCATGATGGTTTTAGACTCATGCTTCAACAATTCTTATATTTCATTAGAAAGACAAAGGATGGAGCGCCTGGATGGCTCAGTCGGTTAAGTGTCTGCCTTTGGCTCAGGTCATGATCCCAGGGTCCTGGGATCGAGCCCCGCATCGGGCTCCCTACTCGGTTCGGAGCCTGCTTCTCCCTCTCCCACTCCCCCTGCTTGTGCTTGCTCTCTCGCTTGCTCTCTCTCTGTCAAATAAATAAATAAAATCTTTAAAAAAAAAAAGAAATAGAAAAACAAAGGAAAAAGAAATATCACTGTAGCTGAAATAAATTGTCAAAGATATATGAAACCCAGCTCTAAAATATGTACCTCTAACTTTCGACATTGCAAAGCAGTGCAGAGATCTATATAAATCTGGAAGTATAGGAGTTTTTACTGCATAAAAATTTGTATCAACGTTTATGTGTAACTAAATTTTTTAATGATAGGTAAAATCCATTTTTGTGTTTAAATGTGGTCACAAGTAACTCTTGGTTCAAAGTGGTATTTCTATTTCAGATAATCCTTATAATTCCACTTACTTAAGGTACCTTATATAAAGCACTTTTCAGTATTTAAACATAGGTACCAAAATGACTACTAATTTCTCGAGTTATTGAATTTCCAGCAAATTATACCTTATATGTAATCCTGAAGTCAATTTTAAAGCCCGTTGCTGCCTCATACAAATTTTTCTATTTCTTTAAGGTGGAAAATGGAGAGAGCAGAAGATGGTAGTAATATCTTATTTATAAACTATGTGTTTTTAAAAAATACACTTACCATATTTCATGTTAAATACCTCTTAATTAACATTGTCAAAATAATAAATCCCTCAGAAGTTAGAGCAATCTAGAAAGACTCTACTTCTGAGAAAAAGTTGTTAACGTGAAATATTAATATTTAGTCCAGGAAAATTCAAGTTTATTCAATAAACTTTTAAATGCAATTTATTTCTGTAAGGAACAGCTTATGGAGGAGGAAAGACAAGCAGGAGAGAGGAAAGAGAAAAATACAAACCAAAAAATAATATATTTCACACAAAAATAAAGGAACAGAGTGTAAACAACTGAGAGGAGTAAAAAACTCTTGTCACAACTTGCCAGTCACTTGGGATGTAAAATTCAGCATGTGATGCAATTCCCCATGCCTTTTGAAGTACATGATTAAGTACTCATAACCTTGACCTGGAAGCTCCATGAGCTTTCATTCATTATTCATTAATGGGGCCCAAGACTGTTCTACTCTGGAGATACAGAGACTCCTTTGCCTTCAAGGAATATGCAGTCAATTAGAGGAGACAGACAGGTGATGAGGAGATGCTAAAATGGTTTAATATGTACTATAATACTGGAAATGCTATTTTCTCATGTGTGGCAAAAGCATACTAGGAAAATGCTCCAAAAACTCTTCGTTGGGTTTTTATATGTCAGATCCTAAAATGGCATTTCAGGACCATTTTTTTTAAAAAAACTGGTGTTAGTTGCACTTAAAATATGCATCCCATAGCAATGATACATAAAATTATTTTTTAGCTTCTTACATAATAAAATTAATACTGTTTTTTATCAGATTCTATTTCAAGTCACTGTAAAACTTTTATCTTCTCCCAGAACTAACCATGTGACCAGCCTGCTTGTGACATCACAGAGCAAATGGAGAAGAAAACTGAGAAACAATGAATTTAGCATTTATTATCTTGCTTTAGAATAGGGTTATGGTAGGGTGCCTGACTGGGTCAGTCGATGAAGCATGTGACTTGGTCTTGCAGTCATGAGTTCAAGCCCTACATACAGCTTACTTAAAAAATAAAATAAAAATAGAATAGTTATGGTTAGAATATGTTTAAATAGTAATTCCTTTGCATCTGCCCCCAGCTTTTTCTCAAGGGCGTTGGGTATGTATGTGGTTCTGGGGGGGTGGGCGATGTTGCTGTAGAGAACTATATGTAGCACTGAACACCATTTTGGTAGTTTTGTTTATGTGATAGATCATGATGATTACTTTGATCTAAAATTAGGTAAAGTTCTCGAAGCTTCATAGGCGTCATTCCATTATCTAAATTGGGCTGAGCAAATAGTCTGTGCAAAAGCTACTCCAAGTAGTTTCTTGTGGAGGATGCTGTTGGGTAAGTTACAGGTGAGGAATTCCCAGGGATAGCCAGAGACAAGCAGGAGCAAAGTCGTGAGGGACCTTATATGTCATGTGAAGGAGCTTAGACTTTATTGGTAAGTTGAAATATTTTCTGTGCTGATGGTATTTCACAATATAGGAGAGATTTAGACAGGGTCCTGCTGCCTAATTTATCTTGTTAAGTGTATGTTAGCATTAAGCTTTAAAACAAAAATCTCAGTTTGGGCAGATGTTCTCTCCCCTCCTCTGAATGAGGCCATGTTACCTGTCAAAGGTGAGATGAGAGGTGATTATGTCAGGATTCTGAGGAGAGTAGTAAAGATTCCCAGTGGATGTTGTGGGTAAAAGGTGAGGAGGGAACAAAAAACAATAGCTGAACAGAGGCCATAAATTTGTAAGGAATTCAGTGCATTCATTGCATGATTTTTTTCCAGGAGTCCTCAACAATGTAGGAGCAGAGAAGGCAAATTTTCAAAAGATTGGGATTTTGCTACAAAGGTGCTGCTAGAGTTATTAGAAACAAAAGATATTGTAAAGAACAGTTACTTTAAAATTATTGACTAATATTTAGGATTTAAATCATAGTTTAGAACAATCGCTCTGGCAGTCGTATGAAAGTTCCTTGTTTCTCCTGGAGTAGAAAGACTAGGGGACAAAGCAATAGAAGAGATGAACACGTATGAAGTCTGGACTTCTATAAGGTAATGATAGCAGAGATGAAGAAGGGATTGATTTAAGGTGTAGTTTTTATACAGAATTAAATGAGAGTTTTGAAGAAGTAGGAGAAATAGGAGATGATTCCCAGGTTCTTGACCAGAGTGACTAGTGAATGTTAATATTCAGGTGGAGGTATAAGTTAATGAATTTAACTTTGGACATGCTGAATTGAGGGGCATCCGTGAGAAAGATATCTAGTAAATAATTGTATATTTGGTATGATGCTCAGGAGAAAGATCTAGGCTAGTGTTGTAATTTGGGAATCATTGTGTATTGGTGATTTAGATGTTATTCCACGGAGAGTGTCTATAATGAGGAAAGAGAAGATTAAGGATGAATTCTAGGGGAATACCAATATTTATAGGGTAGAGGGGATGAAGATACTTCTTAAGGAGATAAAAATAAACAAATGGTTCTCATGGAAACCTTGGGGAAGAAAGACTTCTAAAAAATAGAGTGGTCAAGGGTATTAATTACTGTGAGGGGTCAAGCGAGATAAAGACTGGCTAACATCCATTTAATTTGGAAATTGGTAAGAACAGTTTCAGTTAGTGGTGCTGGCAGAAATCAGATTCCTGTGGGTTGAGGAATGAATGGAGAATGAAGAAATGAATTCAGATTATTTTTTCAAGAGGCTTATTTATGAAGGTACAGAGCAGAGATTAAACTATAGCTAGAAGAGAATTCAGGATCAAACGAAGTTTTTCTTTAAGATGGGAAAGATATGGGTACATTTACTCATGGAGGGGAAATCAGCAGGAAAAAAATCTTAAGAGATAAGCCAGAAAACAAAATTGATGCCAAAGAAATTAGTATGAGCAGAGATACAGCATGGAGGCTTAGAGGAGGGATTAGCTTTAGACAGAAGACTTTAGATTGATGGGTGGTAGGGAATTGGGGGTTTTAGAAATGCATTTATCAATGCATTTCTAAATGCATCTGAGTTGCATTTCCTCTTTCTTACTCTTTAGAGAAAATGCATGCCAGGCTGTCTCCACTCCTTCAGTCACACCACCTCAGGAGAGGTGGAATTAATGACATACTTAGTAAAGCTGACTAGAACAACTGAGCATTAGCATACTTGGCTGAATTCCAGCCACCCTTCCCTTTTGGGAGAAATCTGCCTTCAGAGAGCATATGTTCTCCTGCTCCTTCAAGGGCACACTTTTCCCCACCACACAGGAAGAGTTGCCTTGGTCCAGCGTTGCCTTAAACTTGACTATGTGTGCCTCATTCTATGACTGAGCGTTGTAAAGCTCCTGTGATTAACATACACAAAGCCATATCCTACAACCTGGCTTTTGTTAAGTAATAACAATGATATTTTGGTCTCTGTTATTCCTTTCTTTCATTTCTCAATTAGATCAGTGTAGAAGAGTGTTATCTTTGTGTCAGTTAAGCATTTACTCATCAAGAATAGCACTGCCTACATGAATATGGAAGACAGCTTGTGGCTCCCCACGGTCTGCTCTTCCATTATTAATTGGACATGGTTGCCCAGATACAGTCTATATTTCCCAGCCCCCTTGCAGCTAAGTGTGGCCATAGGACTTAGTACCACTATGGAAAGTGATCAGCAGTAATGTGTGTGACTTCCACCTCACTTGATTAAAAGGAAGTTACTTTCCCTATTTCTTCTGTCTGGTACCTTAGATATGGCTAGAGGCTTAGATATGGCTAAGATCTTAGACCTTAGATATGGCTATGAGCTAGTTTGACCTTGTAGAGGAGGAATGAGCCCCAAGGATCAGCAGAGCATTAAGACAGAGGGAATCTGGGTTGCTGAATATCCATGTAGAGACTTGGCCCACTAGGCTACCCTGGACTGGGTACCTGACAGAGAAATAAACATTGATCTCATCTAAGCCATTGTATGTTTGGGGATTTTTCTGATAGCAGCTTAGCCTTTACCTTAAAAGCCAGGACTGAGTTGTTTGGGCCTTAAATAATATTTTAAGATCCAGAGATTTAGATGGAATTTGATCTACTAAAGTCTTTAGCTATGAACTAGACCACTGGAGTATAGATACTATTGTTTCTTAGATAAATAAATAGCATAATTTCTAATATAAAAAAATGTGACAACCATGGATATAATATTAATATGTTCCAAGAATGGTAGGTGAGACAGAAAGCTCTGTTTATGCTTGTGTGTACAAGAAAGGAGGCTAAATAAACTTATACTCACTCTAATTCTGTTTATTTGTACCAATTAGTTTTCATTGACATTAAGAAAGTTTAGTTGAGAAAATTGTTCTGGGCATTCCAGGCAGAGAGCACAAAGAGCAAGCATAAAGTTCGCAAGCCACCAATGAACTCGGCGTGCTCAGGGTTAGGAAGAACAGTGTGTCTGGCACACTGGTGAGGAACATTCATAGAAAGTGAGTTTAGGCAGATTGGCAGGTCCTTGTAAGTCATGGTAAGAAATAGGGCTTTTATTTTAGGTGTGATGGAAACCATTACAAAATTTTAAGCAGCTCAGTGGCATGAACAGATTTGTCTTTTAAAAATACCTCTCTAGGGGCGCCTGGGTGGCTCAGTTGGTTAAGCGTCTGCCTTCGGCTCAGGTCATGATCCCAGGGTCCTGGGATCAAGCCCCACATTGGGCTCTCTGCTCACGGGGAATCTGCTTCTCCCTCTTCCTCTGCCTACCTCTGCCTACTTGTGCTCTCTTTCTCTGTCAAATAAATAAAATAAAATCTTTAAAAAATTAAAAAACTAAAGCTACCTCTCTAGAAAATGGGTGCAAGAGAGGATGCAGGGAAACTGGTTAGGAGATGTTGCAGTAACCCAGGCAAGTAACCACTGGACAGTGGTTTACATCTTTTGGACAATTTGGGGATATTGAGCACAACAGGCCCCTTTATCAGCAGCAACGGAATAAATATATTTAGTTGAAACTAAAGAACTCAACAAATATCAGAGATGTCTGGTACTCATTAGCCAGAACATTCCTTCACTCCCAAGCTCTGATGCCGCCGCTGGCTGCTCCCGACATGCCTTTGTCGTCAGGGAGTGGATGTCTTGGCTCCGCTTGGAAACCCTGAACAGGGGCCCTTGACCACAGCTGCTTGCTTCTGGGAACATGGTCAGCAAAATGGATGTCTAGATTTTCAGTTAATCAAATGAAACACCAGCTAGCCTTTTGGTTTAGTTCTTCCAAAGTAAGTTGCTGCCAAGTCCAGTCAATATTGTGAGCTGCTGAAGAGGCTTCTACAGCTTGGCCCTAGAGAGACTTGTGATGGCAAAGCTATTGACAGCTCACAGATGGGAGAGCTTTTGCTATTAGTTGATTCAATGTTCTGGAAGAAAGAAAATGACAAAATTGGCAAGAAATGGGTGCCTTCTGATTGGCACAGAGATGAGGTACCAGGGAATTGGAGCGGATGAATCTAACCTAAAGGAATATCCTAAAATGATTAGTAGATTGTTTCTTTTTCCTTTGCAGAGCTAGTTCTCTTGCTCTAATCTTGACATATGATGCAGGCTTGACTGACTCCTTTGGATGTAGAGCCCTTCCTACTGTGGGTGCTCCAGCAGCAGCAGAGGTGTGCAGGGAGCAACCTAGAGACCTGCCAACTATGATTCTGAAACAGATACTGCCCACCATAGATAAGCCAATTCAGATAACCTCAATCTGTCTTCTATCTATGTTCAGGCAGACATTCTCTCAAATGACACACTATGTACACCTACTTTAACTAAAAATTTAAATTTTTCAACTTTTTTGGCCCTGTGTGTGTGTGTGTGTGTGTGTGTGTGTCTGAAAGCAAAGTTATCCATTGAGAATAAGGGTGGTAGAGAAATATCAGGGACATTGAAAAGAATAGTAGTGATAGGAAAAGCTGAAGAATTGGAGAGAAAGCTGACTAAGACATGTGAAAAGATTATTCAATAGGTGAGGTGAGAGGACATACACACACAGAGGCATAATCTGCACTACTGATGGTTTTTCCAACAGCATTCTGCAGCTTTGCAGTAAAGGAAGAGAAAGCAGATGTTGTACAGAGCATGGGTGCAGGTTTTTCAGGAGAGTGGAGCAGAAAGACCCGAGTTCACAGTGTTGTCTGGTGACCATGTGTTTGAAGCAATGGAGAAGGCAGTGTCAGCTGGGTAAGGATGGACGTGAGATCAGGGAACAGCATATATAGTGTGATTTCTCTCATGGAATTCATGGAAACAAAGAATGAGTGAAGTGAGAACAAGAGGGAGGGGGTCCAAAGAGTAACAGTAGCCCTTTGACAAGGATGCATTCTCATTCAATCAGACAACATTATCTGGAGTCTAACCTCTAAAAGGGTGTTCTCCCCCTCTTAGTTACTGAATAAATCCTGCCACCACCAGAGTGGTGATGCTATGTGTCTTAGTTCAGGCTGAGATAACAAACAATACAATAGATGGGGTGGCTTATAAACAACAGAAATTTATTTTTCACGGTTCTGAAAGGCTGGCCAGTCCAAGATCAAGGTGCTGGGTGATTTTGTGTCTGCAAGAGCCCATTTGCTATGTCTTCACATGGCAGAAGAGGGGCTAGGTTGCTCTCTGGGGTCCCTTTCATTAGGGCACTAATCTCATTCATAGGTTCCACCATCTCCCAAAGACCCCACCTCCTGATACCATTTTATTGGGGCTTACAGTCTTTAACATATGGCTTTTGGGGAAACACAAACATTCAGCCCATTCTACCATGCCAGCATTTATTGAAAGCTTACTATTTGACCATGGTAATGCTAAGAGACTTTTACAAGCATTCACAACAACTCAGTGGTGTGGGTTTTATGAAGGAGACTATATACCTTGCACAGAGTCACACATAACTGATAGAACTGGGATTCATACTTGGCAGAACTCTGGCCAGCCCCTTCTCCCCCATGCTTAACCATTACACAGTAGCATCATCTTATCACTGGATGGAACTATTGAATATAGTTAACAAAAATTGTGATTTGAAAATTACTGTAGGACATGGGACCATTCAGAGATAATTTATGAGCTTGGGAATATGTGAATCACATTAGTTGATTTATTCTTTCTCTTAACAACCTTTTGTGTCAACCTATAATGTGTCAGGCAACACACAGCCCAGATCCTGACACAATACAGATTATGAAATAGTGTTACCATCATCATGTGAAATACTATATATTCAGCAGTTAGGAAAGAAATGTATTAAAATGTTGCATGTAAATTTTTTAGAATATTCTATGCAACTCTGGACCTTACAATTGAATTGGGATATAGAAGCTTGAGCAATTATTCAGAAAGAGCCAAGGAAGTATATAACTTACTGACACACAGATATTAAAATAAAACTCAAAATTGGTGTCCTAAATTTGATAAAAGAAGAAACCAAATAGTAGTCTCCATGTAATCTGAAGGATCATTTTTTTTAATGGTTAGCAAGCAGCCTGCTACAGGGTACCACAAACTCCCAAAGGAAGAAATGAGCAATTATCTATATCCATGAAAAGGCACATTGAGAGAACATAATCATGGGGACAAAATTAGGGTAAACACAAAGTATTTCTTGCTTATGGAAATTGTCAGAGACTAGAATGCCAGGGGATTGTGTGGGATCTTCTCCTTGAATAAAAAAGCGGAGACAGAAGACAGGCAGTTACCTCCTGAGTGTCTTTCATTCTTAAGTTGTGGGTCATCTATGTCAGATGGATTCTAAATGTCATCATCACCTGAACAATTCGGGTGATGAGCCAGGTTTTACCGTTATCCAAATAAACACTGTATGATGCCATCCTCAAAATGGACACTCATTTAAAGAAGTCTCCTGGGGCGCCTGGGTGGCTCAGTCGGTTGAGCGACTGCCTTCGGCTCAGGTCATGATCCTGGAGTCCCGGGATCGAGTCCCGCATCGGGCTCCCTGCTCGGCAGGGAGTCTGCTTCTCCCTCTGACCCTCCTCCCTCTCGTGCTCTCTGTCTCTCATTCTCTCTCTCGCAAAAAAAAAAAAAAAAAAGTCTCCTGTACTTGTATTTCAATATTTATCTTTTAAATATAGATTTTTGGGGGCTAATGGTGGGGTTACATCTTGATAAACCCATCATAAGTTGAAAATATCATAAGTCAAACACACATTTAATACGCCTAATCTACCAGACATCATAGTTTAGCCTCTCTTAAATGTACTCAGAACACTTCCATTAACCTACAGTTGGGCAAAATTGTCTAACACAAAGCCTATTTATCATAAAGTGTTACATATTTCATGTAATTTATTGAATACTGAACTGAAACTGAAAAAAGTTCTGTATGGGTACAGAATGGTTGTAAGTGTATCAGTTGTTTATCCTCGTGATCACCTGGCTGATTAGAAACTACAGCTGGACTTGCTAATTCAAAATTTGAAGTACAGTTTCTACTTAACGGCTATTGCTTTTCCACCATGGTAAAGTAAAAAGAAAATCATTAAATTGAAAGATTGTAAGTTGGGGACAGTCTATAATAATATGTTTAAGTAACAATGACACTGTGGAGAAAACATCAGGTAAAGCATTCTTTAGTCTGAGGCTTAAAGTACAGCTCACATTCCTTTATATGAGTCTGTTGTATCTCACGTTATAGAAACACAGTTGAGAGTAAGGTAATTATCACTATTCAAAACTCTTCTTTTCCTTGATACATCTCATTAACTCTGCTGGTAAAGCAGTCAAATGAGAAGATGTTTATGTTGAGTACTTTTAAATGGACAGTGTAGTGTGGAGGTTGAGTTTGGTAAAGTGGAACAAATTAGAAGTTGAGGCTCAGCCTTTCGTGAGGATGAAAATAATTTTTGTTTCTGATTTTGTTGAAAAGGATCTTGGTCCAATTGAAATAAAATTTTAGAACTCTAAGTGATTGGAGGCAATAATCTCAACAAATCAAGTTTGTACTTTCAGTGGAATATCTTATTATGAGATTCCATAACTCATTTATATAATGAAATGAATAAACCGGAAGTTGCTGTACTCTACATAGTTGTAAGAATACTTTCCTGATAGATACCTAGCCAGTGTTATCTCAGAACTTACACTTCTACATTCTTCCAAAATATACTCATAACACTTTTGAATCTATGCCATACCTCCAGTCACACTCCATGCCTTTTATGTAATAATTCTTGACTTCCCCCTGTTGTTATTTCCGGGGCTTTTTGTTATTGTTCTTTGCTGCACTCTTGGTAAAGAACATTCTGGAATATTACAGCCATTTAGGAAAAATAGCCTTCTAATAGAGAACACAGAAATGAACCAAACAAAAAGGAATCCCACATAATTTCAGATGATAAAACAGACAATTATTCTGATAATAGAAGATGGAGACTTGACTTTACCTCACCAACATTCATTTTATGCTTGGAACCTACCCCTTAACCTGACACCTTTAGTTACATGAATATCTGGTGAAAACACCTTTATAAAATAGAAAAGTTCAAGATTCAAGGACTTCACAGGATAAATTATACTCTGGAAAAGTTAAAACTTGCTGTTATGAAGACTAAAATTAAAATTTTGCAAATTATATTTTCTTAAAGAAAACAGCTGCTTTCTCTCCACCAAATCTAATTTATTATATACCTAGAGTCTTATCAAAAATACATGTTATGTTATCATTCCAGCCCTACTAGATCAGATTGGGGTGGGGGAGAAGGAATGTTGTTGCCATTCTGTATTTTTTTTATTCAAGTATAAGTGACATACAGGATTATATTCATTTCAGCAGTACAATATGATCCAACAACGCTATACATGACTCAGTGTTCATCATGATAAATGTACTATTAATCCCCTCCACCTATTCACCCACCCTCACCCACCTTTCCCCCGGCAACCACTAGTTCTCTGTATTTAAGATTTCTTGTTTGTCTCTTTTTCTTTGCTTGTTTGTTTCGTTTCTTAAATTCCGCATATGAGTAAAATCATATGGTATTTGTCTTTCTCTAACTTATTTCATGTACTATTATACCCTCTAGATCCATCTGTGTTGTTGTAAATGGCAAGATTTAATTCTTTTCTAATGGCTGAGAAATAGTCCAGTGTGTGTGTGTGTGTGTGTGTGTGTGTGTGTGTGTGTGTGTGTACACCACATCTTCTTTACCCATTCATCTATCGATGGACACGGGCTGCTTCCATATCTTGGCTATTGTTAACAATGCTGCAGTAAACATAGGGGTGCATATATTTTTTCGAATTAGTATTTTTGTTTTCTTTGGGTAAATGCTCCACAGTGGAATTATTAGATCATATGATAATTCTATTTTGAATGTTTTGAGGAACCTCCATACTGTTTTCCACAGTGGCTGCACCAGTTTGCATTCCCATCAGCAGAGCATGAGGGCTTCCTTTTCTCCACCGCCTTGCCAACACTTGTGTTTCTGATTTTAGCCGTTCTGACAGGTGTGAGGTGATACCTTATTGTTGTTTTAATTTGCAATTCCCTGATGATGAGTGATGTTGAGCATCTTTTCATGTATCTTTTGGCCATCTATATGTCTTCATTGGAAAAATATCTATTCATGTCCTCTGCCCATTCTGAATTGGATTACTATGATGATGATGATGAAGAAGGGGTGCCTGGGTAATTCAATTGGTTAAGCATCTGCTTTCAGCTCAGGTCATGATGTCGGGGTCCTGGGATCAAGCCCCAGATCTGGCTCCCTGCTCAGCGGGGGGTCTGCTTCTCCCTCCCCCTCTGCTCCTCCCCCCTGCTCAGTGCTCTCTCTCTCTCTCTATCTCTGTCTCACTCTATCTCTCAAATAAATAAATCTATTTTGATTAATATTATCATTATTTTGATTTTGAGTTGTAGAAGTTGTGTATTTTGGATATTAATCCTTTATCCAGTAGATCATTTGCAAATATCTTCTCCCATTTAGTAGGTTGCCTTTATATTTTGCTGATGGTTTCCTTCACTGTGCAAAAGTGTTTTTTTTCTGCTTCTATTGAGATGATCACAGGGTATTTTTATTTTGGTGTCGTCCCAATAGTATAATTTTGCTTTTGTTTCCCTTGCCTCAGGAGACATATCTAGAAAAATGTTTCTCTGGCCCATGTCAAAGAAATTACTATGTTTTATGAATTTCAGAGTTTTATGGTTTCAGATCTCATATTTAGGTCTTTAATCCATTTTGAGTTTAATCCATTTTGTGTATAGTGTAAGAAAGTTGTCCAGTTTCATTCTTTTGCATGCAGTTGTTCAGTTTTCCCAACATCATTTGTTGAAGAGAAGGTCTTTTTCTCATGATATATTCTTGCCTGCTTCATCAAAGAATGATTGACCACATAACTGTGGGTTTATTTCTGGGTGCTCTATTCTGTTCCATTGATCTGTGTCTTTTTTTGTGCTGGTATCACTGTTTTGATTACTACAGCTTTGTAGTGTATCTTAAAATCTGGGATTATGATACCTCCAGTTTTGTTCTTCTTTTTCAAGATTGTTGGACTATTAGCGGATTTTTTGTGGTTCCATACAAATTTTAGGATTATTTGTTCTAGAAGTTCTGTGAAAAATACTGTTGGTATTTTGATAGGGGTAGCATTAAATCTATAGATTGCTTTGGGTTTTATGACCATTTTAACAATATTGGTTCTCCCAATCCATGAGCATGGACTGTCTTTCCATTTGCTTGTGTCATCCTCAATTCCTTTCATAGTTTTCAGAGTACAAGTCTTTCCTTGGTTATTCCTGGGTATTTTATTCATTTTGGTATAATTGGAAATCAGATTATTTTCTTAATTTCCCTTCTGTCACGTCATTACTAGTGTAGAAATTCAACAAATTTCTGCATATTGATTTTGTATCCTGCAACTTTACTGAATTCCTATCAATTCTAGTAGTTGTTTGGTGGAGTTTTAGGGTTTTCTATATATAGTATCATGTCATCTATAAATAGTGAAAGTTTTACTTCTTTTACTTTTCTTTATACCAATTTGTATGTGTTATTTCTTGTCTGATATCTGTGGTTGGGACTTCCAGTACTATGATGAATAAAAGTAGTGGGAGTGGACATCGTTGTCTTATTCCTGATCTTAAGAGAAAAGTTCTCAGTTTTTCACTATTGAGTATGATGTTAGTTGTGGGTTTTTCATATATGGCCTTTATTATGTTGAGGTCTGTTCCCTCTAAAACTATTTTTTTGATGGTAATTATGAATGGATATTGTGCTTTGTCAAATTCTTTTTCTGCTTCTATTGAGATGATCACATGGTTTTTATACTCTTGTTAATGTGACATATTACACTGGTTGATCTGTGAATATCAAACCACTCCTGCATCCTTGGAACAAATCCCAGTTGATCATGATGAATGATTTTTTAAATGTATTGTTGGATTTGGTTTGCTTATATTTTGTTGAGGGTTTTTGCATCTATATTCATCAGAGATATTGCCCATAGTTCTCTTTTTCTGTAGTGTCTTTGTCTGGTTTTGGTATCAGAGTAATGCTGACCTCATAGAATGAATTTGGAAGCTTTCTTTCGTCTTCTATTTTTCGGAATAGTTTGAGAAGAGTAGATATTAACTCTTCTTTTTTTTTAAGATTTTATTTATTTATTTGACAGAGAGAGAGACAGCAAGAGAGGGAACACAAGCAGGGGGAGTGGGAGAGGGAGAAGCAAGCTTCCCACTGAGCAGGGAGCCCGATGCAGGGCTCTATCCCAGGACCCTGGGATCATGACCTGAGCCAAAGGCAGATGCTTAACGACTGAGCCACCCAGGCACCCTGATATTAACTCTTCCTTAAATGTTTGGTAGAATTCACCTGTGAAGCCATCTGGCCCTGGACTTTGGTTCATTTGGAGTTGTGTTTCGTTTTTTGGTGTTTTTTTGCTGATTCAATTTCATTGCTGTAGGAGAAGATGGGGGCAGGACATAGATGTTAGCAAGCTGGGTGGAAAGTGTTCTTGCTGGTTCTGGAAGTGTCCTGCTCTCTAGGCTGGGGACGGGGGTGGATGGCACCTTCCAGCTCTTTTGTTCTTGGATAAGTCTCCTAAAGATCTCTGTCCTTCCAGTGAGCACAGTTCTGAGATTAGTAAATAAATCTCCTTCCTATATAGCCCAGGTGCTTTTCAAACTGCTACTTTTATGCTGTATCTCTGAAGGGTTGTTTGTTATGCCGTCTCTTTAAGGGCATGGGCCTAACACCCTCCTGGCTCTCCCAGAGCTAAGCCACACTGATTTGTAAAGTACCCAGAGTTAAGCCCCACTGGTTGTACAGAGTTGTGAAGTGAAGCCCCAACTGGTTTGCAAAGCCAAATGTTTTGGGGACTTGTCTTCCCACTGCAGATCCCCTGGATCTGGGGTGCTTGGTGTGGGATCTCTTCCTCTCCCTTCTCTGTTCTTGTGGTATCCCTCTGAGTTTGTAGTTAGTCTCACTGGGAGTTTGTTTCCCAACTGCACCTCCACCCCTCCTACCCTTTTTGATGTGGTTTCCTCTCTACAGTAAATTGTGGAGAGCCTGTTTTGCCAGTCTTTGGGTCATTCCCCAGGTTAGTTGCACTGATGTGGCTGTTACTTAACATGTATCTGTGGGAAAAAGTGAGCTTGGGATCCTCCTACTCTACCATCTTCCCAGGCTCCCAAAAATAATTGCTTTTTTGCTTTTTGTAATATTGATGTAGACTCTTCTGTTGGGGTAGGGCTCAAGGGAACACTTGTTTTGGGGAGAAAGGTTTATATGTCTTATTTAAGCCCTTTCATCCCAGAAATAAGGGGAACCAAAACTTGGAAGGAAGCTTACGGAGGTATACTGAAGTTGATATTTTGAAATATTTAATTTTTTTCCTTGTTTACACTGTCCATTAAAACTGGACAGAATATCCATGGCTTATTACCCCAAAGAACAGAGACAAAGGGACATAGAGAAGCAGAGGAATCAATTGAGTTTATAAATGGATTTTGAAATAACTCAGTAGAAATAGTAGTTTCGAAAGCCTTATTTTCAAGTGCAAGACCCAGTTGCTTACATTTTCAAATGTCAGAAGTTTCTTTTTAATATCAGGGATTTAGAACATGGAATTTTATGTGTAAGTTTGTTTAATGAAAGTAGACTGACTCTAAGATTATAAATTTACAACTGTGAAGAAATGGAAGCTTTTGAGTGAAGTTCAGTTATAGACCAAAAAGAAAAAAGTACATTTCTGCACAGTGATGCCAGTGACTAAATTTTGATGGGCACAGATCAAAATTATAAAAGAAAGAACGGCATGGAGCAATGTGGCCTCCCCCTCCTTTTGATGTCATTTAATGCAATGGAGAATAATGATCCCAAAACTAACAGCAGAATAAATGGAGTAGAAAGCAAAATTAATTCTGGAACTAAATGACACAAGAGATGCATATGGAACACAGATAGCCTTCCTTTTTTTCCTCAACCCCTTCTCCCAAGTCATCTATACTGAGGAATAGGAAACTTGAAAAGAGGAAGAAATGCAGGGGTCCTGCTGGTCCAGAAATTGGGGCTGTTAGGTCAGCACATTTGGATTTAGAAGGTATGTAAAAGAATGATATGCTTGTTTCTTTAACTGAACAAATTCACTAAGAGAGTTTTGACACACAAAAAAGATTAACTGCTTCACTGTAATTTTTTTTGTTAAATATAATATTGATGTATTAGTGAACATATCAACATATCTCACTCTTCCAAGATGCACAACATGCACAATATGCACACTTCTTTACATTTTTTAATTTATTGGATATAAACTCTTACATATTTTGCTATTCCCACCAACCACTGCATAATTAAGAATTCTCCAATTCTTACAGTCAATCTTTTATTTCAAAATGGTACATAATATTCTATTATGTTTATGTGCCACGATTTGTTAGAATCGTGACCTAATGATAGACGTATTGTTTTTCTTTTTTGCTGAGGAACAAGGGTAGGAATCCAGTGTAGAGCTAGTATATATAATCTTTTGCTTCTATTTAATTATTTCCTTTAAGTTTATTTTTCTTTGACCTTGAACTGAGTGGGGTTGCAGGTGGTTGGCTTACTTCCATTCTCAACATTCAGTTGACTATGAAAGAACAGTTGACTTCCTAAAATGAAAACAAAACTTTGATTCTCCATTTGAACAATAACAGAATTCTCTTTAGGCAATAAACAAAAAGAATCAAATTTGAGAGTAGGGCTGCACCAGTGTATTTTTGTTGTTTGTTTAAACAATGTCAGGATACTTTTAGATTTATTTTTAAAAAGTTGTACAAATAGTACAACTTTTTAAAGCCAAATGTTTTGGGGACTTGTACTCTGCATCCAGTTTCCCCTCTTGTTAACATATTAGTATGGCACTCAAACTAATGAACAAATGATGACACATTGTTGTTAACTTAAGTCCAAACTTTATTCACATTTCCTTCCTTTTAGGGTATTTATTTGAACTATTGTTACAGCTTGCTTTGTACAATAGGTATTTTAATTGTATGAAAAATTGGTCTAAAAAAATCTATTTATACTGCCACAAATGGATGCTCTGAATTAGCCTAGAAGTCATAGGGGCAAAAGAGCTTATTAAAAATCCTTTCTAACTCACCACACAGGTATATCTAGGCAGGAGTCTTGTGGCTGGAAAAGAAGAAAGCTCTAATTCTTCTTTCTCACCCCTCTTCTTCCGTTGGTCCCAAGGCAGGTCATTGCAACAGAAGGGTATTTTCTGTTGGCACACTGTGAGGGGCAATGGTAGCCATAAATTACAGCTTTTAAATCCTGGTAATTGAATTTCCATTGCATGCTCGAAGGGTTGAGTTGGATCTTAACACATCACTGGGCAAAGTAAGCTCTGCATACATGAGAGGCTTCTAATGACTTGGCAGATCCTCTTAAGTATTATAGATTTCCCTTATCTCACCTTGACCCCAGACCTTAGGCATGGGATTTTTTCTATCAGAAGAGGTCCTGCTTCTTAGAAGGACATGCTTCTATTATATCTGAAGTATGGCCATATTTCCTATTAGCTTAATTACTCCTAAGACTCAATCAGAGAAGCAGGTGGGGCTCAGCTCTTTTCCCTTACTCTGAAAGATAAAATTAATCCTGAGCATAAAAATTAAGACAGTATTATGTCCTGTTCATGATAACCAATATAATCTTATCTCTAGATTATTACAAATAGCTGGCATGGGCCCATCATGGGCTAAAGCATTTTACATAGATTATTTAATGTAATCTTCACAGCAATCCTTGGGAACTATCATTATGCCCATTTTGCAGATGAGGAAACTGAATGTTAAATAACTTGCCAGAGTCAGTCACATATTTACTAAATGGCAGAGTTAGGATTTAACCCCTAAGCCTATGGTTTTAAACATGTTGCTATAAATGTTACCCCTAGTTTTGGGGGTATAGTAAAGTCAGTAAATATTTCATAAATGAGTTAGTGAATGAATAATGAATGAGTAGAACATTTCCCAGGTGGTGAATCCTTGAGTGAGGGATGTCTTACAGGAGTCAAGCTTAGGAACTATTTACTTTATTCTCATCTTTACCTTAGCTCAGTTATTCAGGATAGCTTCCTGAAGAAATAAAAATATATTTTTTGTGCAGTTTTGAGTTTTGAATAGGAATAAAAAGACTGACCTAAAAGATATAAAAGAGGAAATGATTCTGTATATAAAGAGCAACATGAAAAAGTCATAGTGAAGGAAATAAAAAGAGAAAGAAAAATAGAGCTAAAGATTCCTTTGATTGAATTCAGAGTGTCACATGGGAATGGAAAGAGACTGGAGACCTATGGTCTGGGTAGGTAATTTGAATGTATGGAAAAAGCAATAAGGAATCATCTAAACTCAGAGGAGATGAAGTAGCCCTTGTTTTTCTTATTTGGTTACAGCCTTTTGTACTGATCAGGATATAGAGAGAAACCAAAGGCAGGAAGTGGGAAACAGAGGAGGCTTCATTCATCTGCAGCCTGGATAAATGATTGGCCATAGACACAATGCAGAAGGAAGCACTGGAGGAGCTATGGGGGGGGGGGGGGCGGGGCTGTGGGGAGATAAGACATCCTTCTTATTAGAAAATTATTTTGAATATGAAAAGAATATGGCATAATTCATTATTCTTCCCAACTTCTATGATTCTCATATTTCTTTTTCTTTTTTTCCTTTCTTTATTCAAAGGAATAAAGAATTCAAATTAATTTTTTCCCAATAAGTATGAGGCTTAAGAAATTTTAAACTTGACTATTGTTAATTCTAAATTATGCCATCTAGGAAACAGTAGCACAGAAAGTCCAAAACCATACTTTTTTTTACTTTAAAATTGCATCTGGTGTTTTGGAGTGCATGAGGACAGATAATTTTTTTCTAATTTCATTTTGCTAAAATTATAGTGAAGAAGATTCACATTCTCACAAAACACAAAACAGACAATCAAGAAATAGCCTGAGAAGGAGTCTCAGAAATACTGAGTTTTCAGGGAAAAATGAAGTAGAGATTTAAAACTTTCCTTGAAAAATAAACCTAAGAATTAAGTGCCTAACAATTATGTAAATGCAAAATAATTTTTAAAAATATTTAGAAGCCCTATTCCATCAATGGGTACTTTCCAAATATAAATTCTACCGGATAACTGTGACTCTAGAAAATAAATTAAGCACAAGAGATGTAAAATGACAAAGGTTAAAATTGTGCAGTATTAGGCAATAATTGTAAAATCATTGCAGCAAGTATGGAGGTAAAAATGACTGAAGAAGTTGATGCATAAATACAGAGAAAAAATCTAGGTGACCTAACACTAAATTTCTAACATAGGTTACCTGTTACCCTCGGCTGACTATTAACTATATACACGTCTAAACTTAGAAATGTTGACAATGGACATGCTATTTAGAAAACTAATAAAATAAAATCATAAATACAGAGTTGTTTGCTTGAGAATATGTCCCCAAATTAAGGTGGCTTATCTGAGCTATGTAAATATTGGATGACTAGTTAGGGAATTGGTTTGAACACCATAAGGTACTCTATGATTTTTTTATTAAGGACTCAGCTGTTCTTTACACTGAAGAAAAATTATATTGAAAAGTTAAATGGAAGAATGACATGATCCCCTTTTTGAACAATATCATTCTCAAGCTGCTGATAAGGCTTCCACTCAGCACTCATCTTGTAGCTTGCTTTTCTCACACACAAACACAACTCTGGAATTGTCTGTGGGGAATGCCAACAGAGGGGAGAGTTCAAACACAAAGCACATAGCAACATTTCTTTAAAATCCTCTTTGACTATCTTTCTTTCTCTGGGATTCCATCCTTCATGGAAGCATTCATATATCTCTTTTCTTTCTTCCAGAAAAATCCTTTCAGCGTTTCAAGTAAAATGCTACTACTCTCTTCCCCTTCTTCCATCTGTAATATTTTTTCATATGGAAAAGCCACCAGACGAGTCATTTACAGAAGAAGTATTTTTAACAGGTGCTATGAAAAAAAATGGGACCCTATAAATGAGACCCTAAATTTATAGGTCAGAGTTCTATGCACTAGTCTGAGAGAGGATGTGTGCACATGCCAGCCTTTTTAAAAATCATCATTATTTTTTTTTAAGATTTTTTAAATTTATTTATTAGAGAGAGAGAGAGTGAGAGAGAGAGCGCAAGACGGGGTAGGGTTAGAGGGAGAAGCAGACTCCCCGCCGAGCAGGGAGCCCGATGTGGGACTTGATCCCGGGACTCCGGGATCATGACCTGAGCCGAAGGCAGTCACTTAACCAACTGAGCCACCCAGGCGCCCTAAAATCATCATTATTTTAAATGTTTACTTAGCTGATGGTAAGGAGATACTTCAACAATAGCTGTTAATAGAGTCAAAGAGCCTGCTTTGGAGAAAGCTGTGGTGAGTAGAGGTTTTAGAAATGAGAGGAAAGGAAGACATCCAGTTTCACGGTGAGACCGGCAGATTTGATATGTGAGGCACTATTGCAATATTGTGCACAGTCCATAAGTGTGTGTGTGTGTGTGTGTGTGTGTGTGTGTGTAAGGAGAAGATTAAGCCATCTGCCTTTCTATCATCCCAGTGAGCATTTGCATCCTTAGGTGATGAACATCAGAGGTATAACAAAAACATAAATCATATCACATGCAAAATAAAGAACTCAAATATGATTAGTGGATATGTGTTTTTTGTCTGGTTTTTGTTATTGTTTTTGCTTTTATGAAGACAAATGAATTGATGAAGCAATATAGTGTACCTTACTCAGAATTATTATAAATGTGGGGCGCCTGTGTGGCTCAGTCCGTTGACCATCCAACTCCTGATTTCAGCTCAGGTCATTATCTCAGGGTTGTGGGATTGAGCCCTCCATTGGGCTCCACCCTCAGTGGAGAGTCTGCTTGAGATTCTCTCTCCCTCTCCCGCCGCCCCTGCCCCAGCTTGTGCGCGCACTCTCTCTCTCTCTTTCTCTCCCTCTCTCTCTCAAAAACAAAACAAAGCAAAAAAAACCTTACTATAGATGCTTTCTTGCCCTAACAGTTTAAGATATGGTTCCTGTGATGAGACCCAATTCCCACTAGACTGTAAGTACAATGAGGACAAGAACTAATTTGTCATTTTTACTGCAGTGTCTCCAATGCCTGGCATGCAACAGGGACCATAATAAATATTTGTTGAATAAATAATGATGTCAGTGTACATCATAGATCCAGATCATCTCTGATCTGAAGGACCTGATGATCCTGATGATGGTGATGATGATCATGGTGATGGTGATAAGTAATAGCTATGATTTATTGAAGTCCTTCTTTATGCCAAGGACTACACTATAAATTTGTACATGGTATTTCACATTTCACTTAAGGAGTATGTCTTAATCATATTTTACAAATGAGAAAATTGAATTACAGAGTTAGCACTATGCCCCACCCAGATCCATCTGACATCAAGCCTGATTCTTTTACTGACTCTCTTTGGACAAACATATTGTATACACACATTGTGAACATAGAACTAAGTTAGGGACAACGGATTGAAGGTAATATGTACTCTTGACTCTTAAGGAGACAGTTAAAGGTAAATAACAATACTGAAGGGAGATATTGCAAGGCCAGTTTGCCAGGGAATTGGTACAGAAAGTCAGTGCTGCAATTTCATAGTGGAAGAATTTGTTGTGTCCTGAAGAGCTCAGAAAAATGTTCATGGGGGCAAGAAAGCTTGAATTGAATGTTGAAACATGAATAGGATTTAAATAGAAAATGAGGGGAAGGATATGAACCAAGTGGAGTGGCTAAATAGGGAGAAAATGAGGGGAAGCATATGAACCACGCGGCGCGGCAGGAATGTACAACACGTGTTTAGAAAGCAAGGAGGAGACTGGGGTGGCTGGAGCAGGCTTTGGGGGACAGTGTTCTTTTAGAGAAGTGTTTGCAGGTACAGGTATTGGGACACCAGTGGTGGGTAGCTCAAATGCCCAGCTTAGAAGTTTGAAATTGATCTCATGACAACCCAAAATGTTTGAGATAGTACACGATAAATATTTTGCTTTCCATTTAAAAAGGTTCTATCTCTAACATTTTGATTGTCTTCCTAGTTTTATTTTCATGGATGTATCTTATAAGTGGGGATCACTTTCTGTGTACAGTTTGAAATGGAATACATCAAAGTTAAAATTGAGTCTGGATCCTGGCCATGGAAGTGTCTCCTGCTGTTGCACCAAGATGCAGGGGCCAAGTGCTGGCACTAGCAATACACAGGCTCACTCGTGAACTGCCCACACGGCTCCAAGTTGTGTGCTTTTGTAAATGCCCTACAATCATGGTTTACATGGTGGGTTCTCAGAACCGCTGGGTCCCTGGGCCATGTCTCATGGACTGCTGTACATAAGAGGTGAGGCTGTTCAGGGAGGCTTAGAGCCTCCTGCCCTTTCAAACGACTGTAACTCCTCCACCAAGTGTTTACTAAATTGGAGCAATGCCTACATTATTATTTGAAAAATGAATTCTGCTAAAGAAATACATTCAAGAAGTTCTCCTTTACAAGCTAGACCCAGTCCAGTCATTGCAGCCTCTAGAGGTAAAGAATGCCATTTTGATGGCAAAGGCTTTCAGTTTATCATCTACCTTATAACTTTCTTATGCTTTTCGACATCTTGAATTTTTTTAATATGTAGTCAAATCCGATTTTTATTTTGTGATTTCTTTCATAATTTTTATTTGGAGAAAGTCTGTTACCATCCAGGAGAAAAGCTGCCTATACTTTTCTTTAGTTTTATATAATTTCTTCTTTATTCTTCTAATTTTAATTCTTTAATCCATCTGGAAAATTTTTAGAATATGATGTAAGGATGTGGTTAGCTATGTTATAAACAACTGTTTTACCAATTCTATTTTTTGGTTAATTTATTCCATCCCTGTTGATGTGAGTAATTTTATACAAGGATTAATTTTTATATAGTACCAAATATATTTTATTAATCTCTCTCACTGTTTATTTTGTTCAGGGTGGGGGGGAGTATCAGCGAGATCTGACCCTGTGCCTGACTCTTAGAAAATAGCTAGATTTCCCACTTTATCTTTTTTTCCCCAGATGAATTTGAGTCATTTTTTTATTGAAGTATAATTGATATACAATATCCTGTTCATCCCAGGTGAACATCATAGTGATTTAATATTTTTATACATTGCAAAATGATCCCCATGACAAGTCTAGTTACCATCAGTCACCAAAGTTATTATAGTATATTAACCACATTCTTTATGCTATTCATTATATCACCATGACTTATTTTACAACTGCCAGTTTGCGCCTCTTAATCCCCTTCACCTATTTAGCTGGTCCCCCAACCTCTACCCCCTCTAGATAGTCAACAGTTTGTTTCTGGTTCCTCAGTCATTATCTTCACCCCCACCCCTACAGATATCCCCCACATTGTGTTTCAGAGTGATGATGGGTAGTTTTGACCATTTCAGATAGGTGTAATCTTGTAAGGAAACTCTAAAGCAGTATTTCAGTGTTTCTTGGGCCACTTTATCAGAATTACTCAATCAGCACCTTTGAGGGTGGGACCCAGAAATATGCATTTCAAGCAAACTTTTTGGGATTGAAAGCATCTGATGTGGAAATACAGGCACATGTGAAGAGAATTCCGCACAGACTAGGCCTGAGGCAATAGGGTCAAAATAAAGGTGGTGGTAGTGATACAAAAACAGACAGGTATAATCTATTTCAAGATAAGAGTTGATATCATTTTCTTGAGCATTTATTCTATTGAGTTTGAATTTGGGAGATTGTTAGAGGATATGCCACTGTGCAAATAGTGGATTCAGGTAGGATTTTTTTTCAGTCTGGGGGAAAACAATTAATTCAATTGTAAACATGTCAAATTCAAGATGATGTCAAGATTTCTAATTATTAAATATCTAAAGTGTAGTTAGACACATGTAATTTGGTTCAGGTAAGAGAGGGCTCTGAGCAAAAGATGCACAGGGGTTAAAGCATGAGTTTTGGGAGTGATGAAGTGTCCACTGTTGCCACTTAAGGCTCCATGAGCTTGAGCAGATTATCTAATTTCTCTAATCCCCAATTTTGACACATGCTTCTGAATGAGAGGTCATATGATGATTGTCCACAGAAAGGAGATGATTGCGAAGCTGTCAAAGTAGATTACTTCTCCAATGAGGAAGGGGTAAAAATGGGAAACAGAGGACAAAGGACTGAGTCCTGAGAAGCCACCACATTTAAAGAATGGTAGAACGAAGAACTAGTAAACCAGCATAGAATTTGGAGAAAGTACAGTTAGATAGAAAAACTTCCAGTCTCTAATATCCCATATTTTTCAGTCCCCTGTCAGACTCAGTTGGACACTGATTTCTATTATGTTTTTGTTAGCCACAGGACTCTTTCTTCAGATGGCATCTGTGGACAGTCTGGTGTGTAAAACCGGCAAGGGGAGATGGGAGATGCTCTGGCTGAAGTAGGGATGGTGGCAGGAACCCCAGGCACTTGTCTTCTCCCTTGGCCTCTGCAAGCTGAGCTCCCACACATCTCCCTAGAGGCTTCAGCTTGAACACCACAGTGGGGATAGTTGTAGCTTGGAGAACTACACTCACTCTGTCTATGGAGTAGCAAGGTAAACTCTAGCATACCTAAAAGTACAGGGGAAACCTGATCTTTCGTTTGTCAAAGCAATTGGCTGAGGACTGACCTGGCTTGAAGAAGACAAAGTTTGAAGTCACAGCTTTTCTATGCATGAAAGTGTTTCTGTCATCTATACCCACTTTACTGTGATCCCCCAGCATTCCAGAAATAAGTTCTACTTAGTACATTCATAGCTTTCTTGTTCTAAACCACTGTGGATACTTGTGTTATTTAAGTAAAAATATTTATTATTCTTAGTTCACCAGAAAGGTGATATTAAAGTCCCTGGAAAGAAACACAAGGAAAGCAGGTGATTATAGAGAGGCGTGCAGGAAGTTTATAGGTTTTTATCTTTCAAGACCCATTATATTTTGTTCCCTTTATCTACTACCTTAAAAATAAATCCAGAAGTTGCCTAATGTATTTTTTAAATATCTTTTATAGACATTAACCTTGATTGTTACTTTGCCTCTGTCAAGCTACTAGTATTCTAAATTCCACTTAATAAGCACTTTGCCCTCTGTTGAGAAAGATAACAATGCAAGCAATTAATTTCCTCTTTAAGACTGATTCTGGCTTTTATATTCTGGTCTTCTGGAAACTAAAATTAGACCACAAATTACTTTAATGAAGAACACAAAATTCTGCTAGGCAATAGCAACTTCCTGTAATTTTCTGAGATTTAAGGACCATGTTCCAGAATTGATATAAAAATTCAAAGCTTTCCTGGAAAAGTGGATCCATTTATAACTTACAACAACCTGGGGAGTAATTTGGCTAAATCACTGAGTTGTGGTTCTTAAATTTTTGTGTGGATAGCAACCACTCAGGTTGCTAATTAAACCCTAAGTTTCCAGGTTCCACCTTCTGTACTATGATTTCAGTAGGTCTGGGGTAGGCCTCTGCCTTTTAATGAACTACTCCCAGTGATTCGGATACAGGTGGTCCATAGGTCACACTTTGAGAAATGCTGGAGTACAGAGTAAGCTGGCATTTAAGAAACCTTTTGAGGGATGCACTTGATAGGTTTCCTGGGAGTGACTAAACTGTGGAGAATTTTCACTTTGCCAACAGCCCTGTGGTTATGTCAGTGAAGAGCTGCCAGGTGGTGAGCAGATGTAGGTGATCCATTTAAAGATGGAAATGAGGAAGTAAATAATCAGCAATATTGTGGTCCTACCATAATTATTCCGGCTGTGCTCGTGTTTCTGTTTTGGAAATTCCACAGGCTCCTCTGATGATACCTTAAGTAATTTTCACACTTGCTCATCTTTGGGGTCTATAAGGCTTTAAAAAATATATACAAATGGGGCACCTGGGTGGCTCAGTTGGTTAAATGTCAGACTCTTGATTTCAGCTCAGGTTGTGGTCTCAGGGTTGTGAGATTGAGCCCCACATTGGGCTCTGTTGGGCGTGGAGCCTGCTTAAGATGCTCTCTCTCCCTCTAAAAAAATGATAGATAAATAGATAGGTAGATGATAGATAGATAATAACCTATGCAAATCCAACTGTTAAGAAATTACCTTGATAACCATGTTTCACATTTTTATATAAGTTTATTTTCATTACCTGTTTTTCTCTCAGTATATCATCCCATATTAGAACTTTCCTTCCAAAGACACTGAAGAAGACATAATATCAAATTGTTTGAAATTGGAGCAGTTTTCCAAATTATGAAAGGGTTGTCCTTGTACTACACACAAAACTACAGATCCATTCATGGATAAGTTTCTTTTAAAGGAGAATATTATTGTGCCATCCATCTTAATAGTAACCAGATGGGGGAAGGGTTACGTTCTCTTCTGGCGATCTTCGGCTGGTGGTAGCTCTGCACAGTCATTGTTCAGACAGGCAGAGGAGTATTTGCCGGAAGAGCACCAGATGGTGTGAGAAGATACAGCCTTGAGATTTGGCTTCAGTAATTCCCAACCATTAGACCTTAGTAGCTAAATTTAGCTACTTTCTGCTCTCTGATTCCTTATTTTACATATATTATCTCATTTTCATTCATTTTTATCAGTCATTCAGTACATTTTCTTTTACACCTACAGTGTGCCATATTCAGTGTTAGGTGCTGAGAACACACTGATAGGACTCTGGAAGGGTGATGATGGGGGTGAAGACGGAGAGAATTTGATGAACTCACTGTGCAGTTCTAAGTTTAAATGAGATAAAGCAAGTAGACATTATTTCAAGATATAAAGTACTATACAAATGTAAATTATTAATATTTTGTTTCTCATAACCTATCCCTGTCTGCCCATGTAATTCAAATGCCCCCAGGTATCTATTTGAGGAGCCTTATAAAATAAATCTTCACTGAAGACTGTATGTGATATTTAAAGAGTAGAAATAATCTAAATATCTATATAAATAAGTTATAAATTAAATATAAATTAAATTATATTTCTATACACAGGAATATGTAACAATAAATAATGACAATAAGAAACCTTTTTCATAACTTACTAGGTGCCAGGCATAACTATAAATTCATTATTTATACATTAAATTGCTTAATTATTATAACACTCCTATGAGGGAACCGAAGAAGAGGTTAAATAATTTGCCCAAAGCCTCAGAACTAAAGAGTGATGGCTTGGGATTTGGACTCAGGTGGTTTGGTCCTTAGTCTCCACATAACACTAGTCTTTCAACAGTCAGAATGAATGAAGTGGCTCTATATGTAGTGGAAAGGAAAACTCTCAAAAACATTATGAAGTGCAGAAGGGGTACCATCCCCCAAAAGAAAGAAGGCAGAAAGGAAGAAGAGGAAATCTAAATACAAACATGCATGCATCTTCTTTATCCATTCATCTGTTGAAGGACATCTCATCTCCTTCCACAGTTTGACTATTGTGGACATTGCTGCTGTGAATATTGGGGTCCATGTGCCCCTTCTTTTCACTACAATGAGATATTACTCAGCCATCAGAAAGGATGAATACCTACCATTTACAATCGACATGGATGGAACTAGAGGGTACTATGCTAAGTGAAAGAAGTCAAGCAAAGAAAGACAATTATATGGTTTCACTAATATGTGGAATATAAGGAATAGTGCAGAGGACCATAGGGGAAGGGAGGGAAAACTGAATGGGAAAAAATCAGAGAGGGAGCCAAACCATGAGAGACTTTGGACTCTGAGAAACAAATTGAGGGTTGCAGAAGGGAGGGGGTATGGGGGGGGGATAACTGGGTGATAGGCATTAAGGAGGGCACATGATCTGATGAGCACTGGGTGTTATACGTAACTAATGAATCACTGAACACTACATCAAAAACTAATGATGTTATTATATGTTGGCTAATTGAACTTAATAAAAAAAAGAAAGATGCATGCCTGTTTAGAGAATATCTCTGGAAGGATACACACACACACACAAAATGCTAACTGTGGTTGCTTTCTGAGAGGGCCTCTAAGTAGCTGAGAACAAGGATGGAAGACTCATCTTCACTACAAACCTCCCTTGTGCCTTCTGATTTTTGTGCTGGGTGAATACATAACCAATTTTAAAAGTAAATAGATTTTTTAAATGGTAAAACCCTTATAATGAATCCTTCTGAAGCAAGTAACAGCCTTGTAATAGATATTTTACCTCCCAGTTGATATAATCTGCAATCACCGATTCATGTTTGAGGTGCCAAGAGGACCTCATTGTAGGGATAATGACTTCAGGTGATTTCTCCATATGGTGCTTTGCAGCCTGCATCAGCATGCAGCTGGGAAGCAAGCAACACTCCAAGGAATTGGCTTCAGTCAACCTGCTCACTGACAGACCTAGTAGCCCAATCCAGGCTAGCCCAGAAGGTCCTCTCTGTGGTGTCTGTCACCAAGGCCAGCATATTAAGGCTTAAGAAATCTGGATGAGAAAGGAGGAAGGGATTACCCAGTGAACAGCACATCAAAGTTGTCTAATAAATACTCTCTGAATGGGTAAGCCAAAAAGAGCAAAAAGGGTGGGGGAGACCAAGAAAGTAGTGGCATAAATGTATGTGCCCCACATGTGTGCAATAGTGAGATTGATTTTTCATCTACATCTGATAAATTAGCTCTAAATGAATCCTGAAACAAGTTCCCAGAATGATTTGAGCAAGAGCCATTAGCTTAAAAGTCATCAGAGATACAAAAAGTTCTATTTATAAACTTATCTTTTCCCTCAGAATTGAGTGGATGAGAACAGGATTTTAACTTTATCATCTTAGCATGTACCATTTATCCAGTCCATAAAAATTCTTGAAAATTATGAAAACAAAACACAGTGTTCTATTTAGATTTGTAGTTTTAAATAGAGACTTGTAAGACTTGAATTGAGACAGGCCAATATTTGAGGTTATGGTTTCAGGATCGGTTTGGCTACCAGACAAGACAGGGCTGTAAGCCTCTTTAACTCCTCAGAGGATAGCAAATACAGTGGATGTCCAGATTGGATTCATGCATTTAAATGTATCAGAGGCCAAATTAAGTTCCTAGTCCTGAGGAGATGACACTTTACAAAATCAGAAATAGGGCGCCTGGGTGGCTCAGTTGGTTAAGCGACTGCCTTCGGCTCAAGTCATGATCCTGGAATCTGAGGATGGAGTCTCGCATCGGGGTCCCTCCTTAGCAGGGAGTCTGCTTCTCCCTCTGATCCTCACCCCTCTCATGCTCTCTCTCACTCAATAAATAAATAAAATCTTAAGAAAAATCAGAAATACATTCCACTTCTAAACACATAAAGAATATGCTATAAATTGTATTATTGTTCCAAATTTTTCTCAGTCTTCCCCATTACAAGGTTGTAATCCTCTACATTGCCATGGAACTTGAAGTAGGCTTTCTCTATGGGAGGAATATATTTCTCCATTCCATTTCTCTGAGGCTTGAGCATGTGAGTGGTTTTGGTCAGTGGAATGAGAATGGAATAAACATATCGGATGTCTGAGCAGAAGTTTTAAGAGCTATCACAAAGTTGTGCCATCATTCCCCTCTGCACCTAAAATGTGCTATCATTACCCTCTACACCTGGATTCTGGAATAAAGATGATATTTGGAGCAGTCTCTGAGACAGTTCCTAGCTGATTTGTAACATAAACAGGAAGTAAATCTTTGTTGTTGTAAGCACTACAATTTGGGAATTGTATTTTTACTGCAGTATAACCTAATGAAAGCTGACTGATACAGAGTGACAACTTGAATAGTCATGCTTGCTGCAGGAAATCTTTAAATGAAAAAAGATGAATGCAGTAAAACAAAAATTCCTATGCCTGCATCCTTGCTCCCTCAGGCTGGGTGAATAATGGACCTGGCGGGGGGGTGGGGGGTGGGCTCCTGTTAGGGATGCCCAGGTTAGTAATGAGTGAGTGAGTACCTGGGCATCTCAGCTCCAGCTGGGACCACTCTCTGCCCTTGGCCTCTAGGCTTGTATGGATAAACACTTGGAGCTCAGAGCATGTGTTTGGCCATCTGTGATATGCAGTCTGTGAGAAAATATTTGAATTCCATGAACCCTTTGTAGGGAAAGTAGATATTTTAAAGCAGAATGTTGATGGTCTTGGCAAGCTTCACAGGCACATGGGTATCTTCTCAGTATCAACCAGGAATTACCCACTCTTGTGAAAGTGGACATGATATTTGAAGAACCAGTAGAACTTTGGCATACATCAAAGAACATGTGTAAAGAGTCAGATAATAAATAATTCAGGCTTTGCAAGTCATACCACATTTTTTGCAAATATCCAACTCTACCACTGTATTGTGAGGGCAGACATAAACAACATCTAACAAATACTTGTGGCTCTGTTCCAATGAAATCATATTTACAAAAAATGGGTGACTGCCCAGATTTGACCTCTGGGCTGCTTTGCTGACCCTTGATCTAGTGGAAAAGAAAATGGAACTTAGTTCCATCAGTATCACACTAAGAAATTTGGTGTCAGTTAAAGAAAGTTTGTTGTACACACCTCATCCAGAGAAACTTGAAACGACCTTGCTCACCCAAGAAGTTATTAAACCATGAAGTTTACCCTTGGGAGCTATTTGGAACTTTTAATGACAAACACTGTATCATCAAACACAATGAGAAATCCAGATGCCTTGACAGGGTGATCTGCAGACTTATCACAGAGTTTGGGGATCTAGAAGCACCACCCAAAAGAGAGCATGAAACATACAGTGGCAACCAGGAATACAAGTTCTGAGAGCATAGAAAGTACTGAAGTTGAGAAGCAGGTGTCAATAGGGATTTATTATTCACCCCGTATCACTGAAATGTCACACTCATTCTGCATTTGGTTTGTCAGAAAGAACATTGGCTCTTAGTACATGTCAGGAGAGTAATTTTGAGTAGATTTAGGAAAGCACACTAGAACAGGAGTGATTTGTTGTATCTTGGCCTTTTTTGTTACTTTTCTAGGAAGAAGAAATATTCTATGTTCTAAGAAAGGGTTTTTTGTTTGCTTGCTAAACAAGGAATGAATTTAAATATTTGATATCCTTCCCCCAAAGTCCAAAACAATGAAATATAAATTTCTTGGGAGTTCTGTTAAGTTTGTTGTGATCATCAACAGAACATTCTCCTTGGCTTATTCAGAAAGGATGCTGTTCTTAGAGAATCCAAGCAGGGTTCTTAAACTTAGAGACCTAAGGATAACCTGAGTAGCTTTTAGCTTTCTACAGTTCCAGATTTATGGGCTTCAAAAATGCTGCTAGTTCTGGATTGTGGTTCCTGATTGTGCTGTTTAACCAGCAGCGCATGTGACACTGGTACGGATGGTCATCCAATCAAGTGGTTGAGAGCACCGGAGCATGGATTCCTTTTGACTGAATCCTGTGGTTGCTGCTGTAGCTGCAGGACACAATCTACCTGCCAGAGCTCAAGTTCAAGTTCTGTAAATGTCACAACCATGTTCGTATGCCCCTCATCTATTTACTGGATTTTATTATCTCCACTGACCTGAGGCCTTGCATTTAATTTAGGAAAGATGTTTTTTTTAAAGATTTATTTGTTTTTATTTGAGAGGTAGAGAGGTGGGGAGGGGCGGAGGGAGATGGAGAGAGAAATGGAAGCAGACTCCATGCAGAATGCAGAGCTCCATGTGGGGCTTGATCTCAGGACTCTGAGATCACAACCTGAGCTGAAAACAAGAGTCTTGGAGGCTTAACTGACTGCACCACCCAGGTGCCCCAGGAGATGTGTTTTTAATTATATGTATATAGCAAGTAACATAACACATAACTATGTCATTTTAGTTTCTGAATATAAATAGGATATATTTTTTGCTATTTCAGAAGACATGCGGGTACCTCAAGAGAAAAAAAATTGTTTGCTAATGTCCTGTTTTTGCCTGAGGTTTTATTTTATGTTAAAAGTAATTTTGCCAAGAGCATAGATATAAATCCTGAATTTTGCCCTTCTTATGCTCTTAATTTCTAATGTTAACATCTTTTTTAGGGTAGCCTTTGAATAGAGCAAAAATAAAGGCTTTGTATAATGGGATGCAATACAATAAATTCATATGTATTAAGAAAGGACGTGGCCTAGGGTCATATATAATTTAAATAAAATTATTAAAATTAATAATGGGTTCTATATAAATAAGAGAGCTTCATATGATATACTATACTGATATCTAATGCATAGTTAATTAGAGATGTTTTAGGCTATCTATAGAAAAGTTATATCTCTTGGGCGCTTGGGTGGCTTAGTTGGTTAAGTGACTGCCTTTGGCTCAGGTCATGATCCTGAAGTCCCCGGATCGAGTCCCGCATCGGGCTCCCTGCTCGGCAGGGAGTCTGCTTCTCCCTCTGACCTTCCCCCCCTCTCATGTGCTCTCTCTCTCACTCTTTCAAATAAATGAATAAATAAAATCTTTAAAAAAAAGTTATATCTCTTACTCAGGAATGTAGAGTCAAATTATAAAAATGTTCCAGGGAGAAACATCAGTTACAGATGGAGGCATAACAAAACACTCAGGAGGCTTAGAATCAGATAGATATAAGATTGCTTATTGATTTTGTCATTCATCATCTATGTGGCCTTTCTCAGGTTGACTAATCTCTCCAAGCTTTATTCTCCTCCTTTGTAAAGTAGGAAAAAACATATCCACTTCATTAAAATTTTTATAAGATTAATTGAGCAATGTTTATAAAATACTGAGTTTACAATGCACACTGAGAACATGTCAATTCTAGTCCCTTTACACAATTTGACTGAAAGCATTTCTGAACCCTGAACAGAAATATGTTTTTTGGGGATACCTGGGTGGCTCAGTCGGTTAAGTGTCTGCCTTCAGCTCAGGTCATGATCCCAGGGTCCTGGGATCGAGTCTGGCATCGGCATTGGGCTCCTTGCTCAGCAGGGAGCCTGCTGCTCCCTCCGCCTGCAGCTTCCCCTGCTTGAGCGCACGCACTCTCTCTTTCTCTCACAAATGAATAAATAAAATCTTCTAAAAAAACTAGAAATAGTTTTTTGGTTTCCTATATGTGTTTAAGTATTCTATATTCCTTTTTACATTACTTCCCTTCACAACATGCTTTTTGTTTCTGACCTGATCTTTTCATAGTATCAAAAAATGTATGGATAGAGAAGAAAAGTCATATTCATTAAATAAAATTCCATTTCTAATTCAAGCCCTAACATTGTAATGCTAATATTTGGTTCATCAAATATTTAACCCAAATTAGTTTGTGTTTTTACATTACTTTTAAAGGTTAATTTTTAATATTTCTTTTTTATGTATCTTGGAAACAAAATGTATATTTCATCTTGAATTATGCAGCATAAGCACAATCCAAGCACATTATTGGTTTTTCTTTAAACTTTGATGATTTTTTACTACATAAGTACTGTGGTTTCATTATAAAAGGATTAGAAAATATAGGTTTTTTTTTTTTTTTTAAAGATTTTATTTATTTATTTTGAGAGAGAGAGACTGAGATAGAGAAAGCATGAGAGGGGGGAGGGTCAGAGGGAAGAGCAGACTCCCTGCCGAGCAGGGAGCCCGATGCGGGACTCGATCCCAGGACTCCAGGATCATGACCTGAGCCGAAGGCAGTTGCTTAACCAACTGAGCCACCCAGGCGCCCAGAAAATATAGGTTTTTTAAAAGAAAAAAACTATCCATAAATTTATGAGTCAGATATAAGCACTGATTACAGTTGGTGTGGACTCTTTGAGACATTATTTATATATATAATATTACAACCCTTGGGGAACTCTAAAATAAATGATAATTATCTCTCTCAAGTATACTTTTATAATATAATAACTATTATTTTATTTTTATATATATTATATATAGCACCATATTTAGTTGTGTACATAAGTTATAATTTATGTCACAAATTCCTATTTTTGAGTAGACTATACATTTACTTTTGTTATCATTAAAATGCTGCTGTCAGTATCCATCTTCATAAAACTATTTCCTTAGTTTAAATTCCTATGTGTAGAACCCAAACACATTTAAAATCCATCATAAAGTTTCCTGTGGAACCTCATATCTTATTTCCCTGCTGGAAGCTTGTTTCTCTGCTTCTAAAAAGTCACCTATGTAGAGGTTAATTCACAGTAGGTAGCATTGTAGACATGAAGTCCATAAACTCTTTTTCTTACTGTTGATATTACATAACACCCAGCCTCTAATTAGATCTACCAAGATTCTTTTTTTTTTTAGCAATTGTAGCTGTCCCAAAATAAAATTTTATCTATCATTCATTTTTTATTTATTCAAATGTAGTTGAGATTCAATTAGAATAAGACATTGTTGAAAATAAAAAGGAATTTAGGTACTCTCCACTCCTGTCATGATTATATGATTGATTAGAACATGATTATAACATTGGTAGGAGTCCTTTGAAGGAGGGTTTGCTCCTTTAAATATCACTCTAACCTCTAAACTAAATCCTCAGCATGGTGTTGGTTTTGGATCGTTCCCTGCCTGCACCACCTTGGACATCATGTTTAAACCCTGAGGCCTTTTCCTATTTCTCACTGTACCAACAGCATATATATCCACCATACAATGTCAGATATCATGAGGGGTATAAACATCCACAACCAAAAAAGGACAGGGGTTCACAGAGAAAGTCTCTTCTGAATTGGAGACATCAAAGGACGGTTTGATGAGGAGATAATATTTGAAGTTGACCTGGAATCAGTAGAATTTTTATAGGTAAAGTAGGAAAGAAAGTTCTCATTATCCCTCTGATTATTACTAGTGAAGAAAGCAGAGTGAGACTGTATCTTCTAATTCTGCCTCTCCCACTTTGTAGCCATAGGTCCTTCTGGGCTAGTCTTGTCATTTGTAGATTGGGTAATACTGCCCTGATGTTTCACCAGAGAGTTGTGAGGTCAAACTGAGATAATGTAACTGAGAATATTTTAAAACTGTACAGCAAAATATGAGCGTTAAGGAACATTTAAATACTCAGTGTTAGCATGTTTGGGGTCAAGATATCAATTCACAGCTTATGGTTCTACCTCAAATGAATAAAAAGAAAGATCATGATATTTCAGTATATTTCAGGATAAATTCAGCTATTATTTTGAAAGCAAGTAACTTTCAAGTTAGAGTGTTTGGAATTTTATAGTTACTTCACAGATTATATCCCTAATTGCAATAACAGTTATTAGTTATCAAATACTGTGTTAAGTACTTCACATGTAAGCTTTGTGCCTGGGCCTTAATTTATAAGGTGACTAAATGAAGACATGGAGAAATCAATGCTATTCAAAGAGAAGTTTAATGTCATTCACAGTTCCCCTAGAAATAAGAGGCATGGCTGATCATGCAGGGCCATGGAGGAACATCAGGTTTTGATCAGGAAGCAGAAGCTGGAAAGAGGATAAGGTTAGGCCCAAGCTTTTACTGGAGTTTCTGTGGGAAAGGCAAGATAGGGCAGGATAAACAGTTTAGGGTTGGCTAGTTTGAATAATTTTGACAGACTCTAAGTTTTACGAGTAGTCCCTAGTTGTCTGATACCTGCCCCTGGAATGATTAAGGCAGAATATTGCCTCTTGGAACACAGGCTGAGAAGAGGGGTATGGCTCTGGATTGGTGACTTTTCATTTTAGAGGCCTGCTCCTGGCTAAGTCCTTTGCTCTCTCTGAGAATTGGCACACCCAGGGAAGCACAGTCTACTCCCAGCAGAAAATATTTTGTAAGATATCAAAACATGATGTAATACAATGTAGTATTTCATTAAATCATCATCATGCTTAGCTGAAACTTTATGCTCATTGATTAGTAACTCCCCATTACCAATAAGCTCTAGAAATCCGCTGTATAACACGGTACCTGTACTCAACAGTGATGTATCGAACACTTAAAAATTTGTTAGGAGAGCTAATCTCTTGCTGTGTTCTGTTCTTACCACAAAAAAATAAAAATTAAAAAAACTCATCACAACTCAGTAAACAGGTACCACATTCTCCCTATTTTACAAATAAGTACATTGAATCTTAGAGAAATTATGTGATTTGCCCAATGTCACACAAATGTTAAGTGACAGAATAAGGATTTAAACATAATATTCTAAAAGCTGACCACCTGTAACTGCAAAAGTACATGTATATACAGTACTCTAATCATTTATTTTTCATCCTTTAATAGCTAAGGTAATGATAATGTTGGCTGGTGATGATTGTAAACTTAGAAATCATGGTGACTTGCTAAATACAGTATTGAGGCTCAGAAGAGCTAAATGGAGTACCCAAGCTAAGACATTGTTTTGGTAATCATTGCTGCTTAACAAACTAACCCTAAAGTTTGTGACATGAAACATTGGTTTTATTTTGCTCCAGCTTCTTGGAGTCAAGAATTCAGGAAGAGCCTGGCTAGATGTTTTGTTTCTGATTCATGGGGTATCAGCTGGGCAACTGGGACCAGAGAAACCACTCACTTTCAAGATGGTTTCTTCATACATGTCTGGCAGGTTTTCTCTCCTTGACCACTCTCATTCTCCGCAGGGTCTCTTATCCTCCACGGCCTATCCATATGGCTTAGGCTTCTCACAGCTTGGTGGTCTCAGAGCATTTCCATTACTTAAATGGCAGCTAGCTTCCAGAAGACAGGAAGCAGGGATGCCAGGCCAGTGAAGGGAAATGCCTGAAACTGGCAGAGCATCACTTCTGCCATATTCTGTTGGTCGAAGCAGGCACGGGACCTGCCCAGAGGCAGGAGCTGGAGAAGTAGACTCTGCCTTTTGCTAGGGTTGTGACAAATTCTTATCACAAAAGAAAACATAGGATGGGAGTTACTATTATAAGCTATCTTTGGGAAATATAATGTCACACATATCTAATCAGTGACTGAACTCAGGTATCTAATAACCAAAGATCAAATTTTTAGTTTTTGCATTACAATGAAACACAGTTTAGTACAGCAATAATCAATAGACCTCTTTTTGTTTTTAATTCAGAGTGACACTGAACATATGCCATTTTCAATAAATTGACATTCACATCTCCATTATCCTCCTTAAGAGGACAGCAAAGTTCCTGATCCATTAAGTAGGCTCAATTTCTGTTACTTTTTTGCCTAACGTCCTACCCTTCTTTCATGGCTCCACCCTTTCCAAAAAAGCATAAGCCTAGTGGATTCAGGACTCCAGTAGACAGGACAGGTTCATCTCAGGGATTTAGAGCTGTCTGGAAATGGCATTGCTTTTCATCCTTAGGATAGAGCCCATTCTGCAGCATCCTAGGCCTTCATCATTCCCAGAACCTGCTTCTGAAAGTGGGGTTTTCTATGCACAAAGCAAACTTTCTGCCTCCTGATTAAAATTAGAAAGTGAACAGAGTTAGAAAATAAAAGTGGAACAAATTCTACAACTCCCCCTCTTTATATATGCTAAAGAATTTCAAATCATATTTCAAAAACAGACACTATTCATATTGAGAACTCACATTTTTAAAGACTGAAAACTAAAGCTATATCTCTGGAATGCTTAGATATAGCAACTGAATCTCTGTTGTGCTTATCTCTTTGAAAGTATTAAAATACAGCACAACAGGTTTTTTTAATGATAAATCTTGAACTTTTACCCCCCACACTATCTAATTTGCTACATGTGAAACCAAAATTCTGTCATTCATGAAGTATCTCCTGGATGCCTTTTTTCCCTACCCTAACTTATTCCTGCTTTTTAATTGGGACATCTAGTTCATTTACCTTTAATATGATTATCAGTATTGTTGGGTTTAAGAAAATCTTGCTTATTTTCTATTCTGTTTTGAGACTCTATTAGTCCTTTCTTATCTTCTCTTTGACTAATAAATTTTTTTGGTATTCTATTTTTTCTCCTCCTCTGAATTATCTAAGGCTCTTTTATTTTTAGTAGTTGTTTCAGTTATTATAATACGTATTCTTAATTTATGACAATCTACCTTAAATTAATATTATAGCATTTCCCTATACTGTAAGAACCTTCTTAATAATAATTTGATTTATACTCCTTTGTTCTATTATTGTCATATATTTTACTTTTACATGTGATATAAACCCTAAAATTATTATTTGTACTTTAAGCAGTCTGTGCCTGTATCTGGAATTTCACCATCTGGGTGATCTGTGCATCTGTTGTATTGTCTATTGTTTTCCTTGGTTTCAACCCCATAGTTTTGTCTCTGTGTGCCTGATCTTTTAAATTCAGTGCCAGTTGTTGTATTTGAAAAATTGTAGAGACAATTTGATGCCTAAGATAAGTACCTTCATCCCAATTAAGATTTATAGCTGTTTCTGGCAGATAACTTGGGACAAAAACAATACAGATCACCTTAATCCAATCAGGGATTGAATGGTTCAAACTGAGCCTCAGTCTTTGTGAGAGCTGGGCTATTTCAGTTACCCTAACTCCTTAGATGCAGCTCTTAGGGCTCCCAATCTAAAACCTGAGGATTTGCCAGGAACCCCTTTTCCTTGGCAGGCTCTACCTTCCAGTTTTTGTCCTAAATTTACAAGGAAAGCCCAGCTTAGCTTCTCAGCTTCTTAACCATCTCTTACAGAATTATGTCCCTGAAGGAAAGTGGTCCAAATCCTAGGCTTGCCTTTCTGGATTTTCTTCATCTCTTGGCTTTTGGTCTAGGGATTTGTCTATGTTTTTGAAGCTCTCCAATGCTTTCGTACTTTTTTTTGTCCAACTTTTGTTTATATACCTCCCTAGGGTTAGACCAATAATTATTTGATACCTTCCTAGTCTTTCAGTAATACTATTTCTGAAAAACTTTTAAAATTATGAAATACATTTAGAAAAACTCATATAAAATATAGGTACAACTTACCTAATTATTATAAAGTGAATATTGAGTATAACTACCACCAAGGCCGTGTCTTTTAATTTTAAGCAAAATTAGGTGATTGACACTAGGAAAGTTTATTGCTATTTCACAGCAATGACTGTTATGACCCAATAAAATATAACAATCTTAATGATAATGATAGGCACATAGAAACTAAACAAGTTATACTTACATAGAAATGATAAATTTATCTCAAGAAATTTATTCTAAAGTAGAGTATAAATTTTTCTTCGCTGTGACAAAATAATATTCTGAAGATAGTTTACTGATCAAGGCTTAAAGTAAACACACATCATGGATAATTAAAAGAAGTAAGAAATTCATTATATTGTTTCCAATACTTTTTCAACCAGAATTAGGATAAAGAAGTTTGAATATCAAAAAAAGGAGGGAGGTTTCAATTTGGGCAAAGTAACTTAATATCACTTATTAATTTTACACATTTTAAAAGTCATCTCTTACGGGCACCTGGGTGGCTCAGATGGTTAAGCGTCTGCCTTCGGCTCAGGTCATGATCTCAGGGTCCTGGGATCGAGTCCCGCATCGGGCTCTCTGCTCCTTGGGAGCCTGCTTCTCCCTCTGCCTCTCTCTCTCTCTCTCTGTCTTTCATGAATAAATAAATAAAATCTTTAAAAAAAATAAAAAATAAAAAAAAAAATAAAAGTCATCTCTTACAAAAACACATAAATGTGGAAAAGATAAAATGATGAGAACATCTGGTAAAAGAGAAAATGATGGTAGAAAATGAAAAAAGAGATAAGACTAGTGTACAAAAACCCCCTTTTTAAGTTTCCATACCATTTTTAGAGGTAAGCTACCCATTTGACTCTGAATTTCTTTTAGTACAAGAGCAAAGAGGGAAATACAATCAGTTTCAAGATTCCCAGTACTACAAATAATTGTACATTCACAAACCAATTGTTTAGGAGATGCATAGCTGTTCTTGGTATTTATATCGGACAAAAAAAAAATTCTACTAGGGGTTCTTATTCAGGAGCTTGTTTGATGAATGTATAAAGTGGAATGAGACGGATTTATTTTTGACCAAAAGTAGACAAGACACATTAAACGTGGTGCAGAAAGTGAGTTGCTAAAAGGGACTAGGCAAACAATCACATAAATAATTTTGAGGTATTTATTAAGCAGATGTTCTGTGCCAGGCAGCCTGTGATGCCAAGTACTCAAGGTCCTATGTGAGAACAGACAAGTAAATTTATAGCATTGAGACTATAATAGACCTGCATGCAAAGAGGGATGAGAACAGGAGGAGATCCAGTTATTCCTCCACAGAAAGATGATAATGAAGCAGAGTTTTGATGTATGAGTAATATTTCTCAAGTGGCTAGGGGAGGATTGAAGGTAGAAGAGCGCATGGTAAGAATGGAGGCAAAAAAAAAATGGAGATCTATAAATAGAGAAAAAAGTGCAAATTGGAAAGAAATGGGGTAAAGCTAAAGAAGAAGACAAAGCCATTTGGATGCCACTTAATAGCTAGTGAGCCATTCAATGATTTAAAGCTATATAATGACAAAATCAGAGTTGTGCTTTAGAAGATTACTCTTGAAGCAGTGTGGAAGATGAATTAGAATGTTAACCCTGAAGGTAGTGAGAATAGTAAAAAGCATATTGCAGAAACCCAGGAAAGAAATTATGCATGTCTGGATTAAAATAGTTGTAGTGGATATAAAGAAAAGTGATACATTTTGATGTATCACCTGATGACTCTTGACTTGATGACTGATTGGATATTAGAAGTGATGGAGGTAAAAGAGTTTAGAATATCTCCTGGAATACAGTCAGGAAGAATTTGATTTCACTAGTCACCTTGAAGGCCATAAAAGAGCTTGTTTCACAACCTAAGTGTCCATCAGTAGACAAATGGATAAGGAAATGTGGTATACACACACACACACACACACACACATGCGCGCGCACACGCGCAGTGGAATGTTACACAGCCATAAAAAAATAATGAGATCATGCCATTTGAAACAACATGGATGGACCTAGAGGGTATATTGCTAAGTGAAATAAGTCAGCCTGAGAAAGACAAATACCGTACGATTCCACTCATAAGTGGAATCTAAACAAAAACAAAAATGAATGAACAAAAAAGCAGAATCAGACCTATAAATACAAAGAACAGATTGATGGTTGCCAGAGGGGAGGGGGGTGGGAGGGTTTGGGCAAAATGGGTGAAGGGGAGTGGAGATACAGGCCTCCACTTATGAAATGAGTAAGTCACAGGAATAAAAGGCACAGCATAAGGAATATAGTCAATGATATTATAATAGCTATATAACAGAACAGATGGTAGCTACACTTGGGCTGAAGGCAGCATAATGTATAAACTTGTCAAATCACTAAGTTGTACACCTGAAACTAATGTAATGTTGTGTGTCAACTATAAAATAAAAATACTCAACTCAAAGAAAAAGAGGGCTTGCTTCATAAACTTTTGAATGTGTTTTATTTGTGACATGGATAGTACATTCAAGTGGAGCCATCTAGTAGTCAGTAAGATATATAGGCCTGAGGCTCAGAAAGGAGATCTGGGCCAGGGAAAGAGGAACCATCACAGTAGTTTCAATCACGACTGCATGAACTTGAGCAGGGAAAGAGTACAGAGAGAGAAGAAAATGAGATTGAGGACAGAGCACTGGGTTCATCGATATTAAAGAGTCGACTAATGGTGGAAAAAGAAGTCTGGGAGAAAGGCCAAGGATGTGTGGCCAGAGTGCAAGGTGAATTCCTAGAGGGTTTTATGCTATTACAACTGTGCATTCTTTTTCTGAGTGAAAAAATATTCCATGTTTTGGTGTTCTGATTAGGTCTTCAGTACTTTCAAAAGTATACAGATGGCCAAGAGAGTGGCAGATCATATTGTTTCTTTCGCCAAAAATTATGCAGTACCCATGAAGTACACATCTAGAGATAAATAAAAAATTATGCCCATCCTTGGTATGGTATGGTATAATATAGCATGGCATGGCATAGTATGTTTGGAGGAAATGTGTAAGTATCAGAAAACTTCAGCATAAAGCAGTAAGTGGGGCTCACAGTGTAAACCACAATTTATTGTGTGAATGTAGAGGACAGATGCCTCCTCTCCTTTCCAAGTTTTCAGATGTTGTCTTATATGATACACTAAATGTAAATATGAACAAGAAAGATGGTAAAGAAGTATCTAATCAACAGAGACTTAAACCAGAGGAGAATTCATCTCATCTAGAGGACCAAGATGAGATAAATGCTTTCCCCTGCCAGTGCCCCATAAACAGCTGTCTGGAAGAAGCAGTTTATTTTACTGGAGTATTTTAACATAGAAATGAGGATAGCCAATGTGAGAAATGGTGTATTTGGGTTTTGAGAGGTGACGATTTTCTAAATGGCATCTCAGAAACTAGTCTTTTTATCAAAAGTCATAGAGCAAATATATTATCTCCTCTCATACACAGAGGGGACTCATTTCTTGTTAAGGCAAAAAAAATGGTGTTTCTAGCTAACATCTGTTAAAAACACCTGCCAATAATATGCTATGATTCAAAAACTTCCAAGACAATGAGAATGAGGAAGAAATAAAAAGCAGCAATGGGTATGATTCACAGATAAGTGTATATTTCACAGATAAGTGTAGAAAGAAATTGTCCTACAATAATTAGCCATTGAATAACAAGCCAGTAGTTTTTGGGTCCCTGTAGCCAGAGAGAGCCACATGAAACTCAAAAAAAAAAAAAAAGAAGAAGAAGAAGAAGAACAAGAGGAAGAAGAAGAAGAAGAAGAAAAGAAAGAAAAAAGGAGGGAAGGAAGGAAGGAAGGAAAGGTGCAGAAAGCTCTGGACAGAAGAGAACAGTGCAAAAGAGAATGATGAGAATGAGAAAATAAGGTCATTAAATCATCAGGAAACATTACTTAGATATCTTGCTAGTTGACCGAAACACTGTTAACTGTTAACTAAATCTATATAGCAACCCAGACTGGCATTTGATTCTTAACATTTTTTCCCCTGATGTCTCAGTAAAGAACTCTATGTAGGTGCTGTGGAAATGAAGTCACCTGAATTCAGGTGGACCAGAGCCTTGCTACTCAAAGTGTGGTACACAGACCAGCAATATCATCTTCTGAGAATTTTCCAGTCTCTCTCCCTATTGACTGAATCAGAATCTGCATTTCAACAAAAGTTCCAAGTGATTTGTATGCCTCTTAAAATTTGAAAAGTACTGGCAGGAGTGTATTCTGGTGCCTTGTCAAGGACTTCCTTACCTTGAGTCTGTCAAGTTACATGTTATGTTAGCTTCTATAAAGTATTTTTAGCCCACATAACATTATTAGTTGAGTGTATTACTATCTACATAGCTATATAGCAATATAAGAAATTCAGGTGAATTGTCATCTCCCTTGTTCAGCAAATAATAATTATCTCTACCGTACTGAGAATATAGGTAATAAAATAGTCCAAACTACAATTATTATTTTATGGAAATAAAATCTAATTGAGAAATTATATCTTCACAGGAAAACACTAGAAAAAGAAATATGTGGCATAAGTGTTCAAACCATTTTCCAACCTATAGATGCAGGACCCTGAAGAACCACAAAGGTATTTCATGGGGGTCCTTTTACTAATTTACTTATCAATGAATATCATTATTTTCCCAATCAAGAAAAACTAGAAAAACAACTATTATCATGTGGGGCCTATGAAATTTTCCAGTGTTTATAGGGTTCATGCTGGATAATTAACATAAATTACACAAATTGTTAACAGAGTGGAATTATTATTGATCTGAATGGGTTTGATGTGAGTACCCTGGGTATTACAGAAAGTGAATTATACTGAGTGTCTGGAGGGCATTCTAGGTAAGAGGAAACAGTATGTTTAAAGTTATGAACAAATGAAATGGTCAGAGAATGGGAAGTAAACATCTAGTAGAGGTGAAAAACATAAAATATTTGGGCATTAATAAGATTCAATTATATAGATAATGATGGGATAAATTATATCAAAATCTATACTATTTTTATTTACCCTGTATCTTACTCTCCTGGTCTTCCTATATTGGCAGGACATGTCTCTCATAGCTGGAGAAACACATTTGCCAAGAGTCCTTAAATTAGAAGTTCACAGCTGTTGTGTCCAACACTGTGGAGGGATTTATGTTTCAGAAAAATCAAGTTTCCCTTTAACGTGAAGTGATGGTTTCTTTTTAGAGTTAGAGTTCTCCTCTGCATTTTTTCCTGTGGCACAGCAATTTTGTTTTGTGCACTTAGCATCTTTCATAATGGTTTTTTAAATAAAAGTAAATACTTTTACAATAAAAGTAAAATGTTTGAGAGTGAAGACAGCAAAATGGCAGCAATGTCCCTCCCCACCAACATCAATTTGAACAACTGTCTGCAGGTAAAAATACCTTCACAAGAACCAAGGATTCCAGGTGAAGGATTACAGCACCTGAGTGAAACACAGAATAAGAAAAAGATGCATTGTGACAATTAGAAAAGATAGATTCACATTACCCCCATCACCCCTTCCATGAGCTCATACTGGCCAGCATGAAGAGAGAGACCCTCCCCATGAGAGGAGAGTGAAGTGAGTTCTGACTTCACCAAGGACCCAAGTCAGCCTGCTCTGGCACCAGGCCGACTCCCAAGATTATAAGTGGCTCCCTGAGGGTTCCCAGCAACCTAGGCTCTCAGCTCACCTGACACCTGCAAGATCTAGCAGCCCCAGTGGCTTCTGCAACCCTAGATGGCTTCCATGGCACTAAGCTCCCAGAAGGTTCAGCAAACCCAGGCTCCTCATCCAACCCAGTGCCAGCTGGTTACAGCAGCCCCAGGTAGCTCCTGTGGCCCCAGGCACCTGGTCTAGTCAACTCAGGCACTGACCAGATCCAGTGGCCCCAAGTAGCTTCCATGGAACCAGGCTCCCAGATCAAACCATCACTAACTGCTTCCCACTGCCTCAGGCAGCTCTCGTGGCACCAGGCTCCCACTAACCTGGGTTCCAAGTGCATCTCAGTGCTAGACAGTTCCTGTTATCCTAGGTTCCAGTTAGCCCATGTGAACCCAGACTCCAGGCCAGGATCATGAACTTAGACTGTCAGCCAGACCCAGTGCCAACTACCATGGGTACAGGAATTCGGCTAACCTCAGCACCAGACCAGCACCCACAGCACCAGACCCCGGGTTCACCACAGCATCAGGCTAGTCCCTACAGACCTAGGGTCCCAGCCCACCCAGTGACAGATCAACCCAACAGAACTAACCTCCAAGTCAGTCCCCAAGGCCTCAGGCTATAGGCCTACTCCCACAGCCCCAGGCCCCAGGCTTCCCTAGAAGCCTCCATGACCCCAGCTTCCAAGCTAGCCCCTCTCAGTACCAGGCCAGTCCCTGTGGACCCACATTCTGCACCCACCTCAGTTGTCCCTAGTTCTTGATTAGCCCCTATGGAACCAGGTTACAGGTCTGCCCACACAGACCCAAGTCCTAGGCCCATCACCAATGACCCAGCCACCAGGCTGGTCCCTATGTTCCCAAGCACCAGGCATGCCTACCTTCTCATTGAGGCACAAGACTTGAGAGCTCAAGCAATCCAGCGTCAATCCTGACCATAGACACCCCCAGGCAGCCCACCCAGAGTCTCTGGAAAAAGAGATTGTTGAAAGGGTTTGCCTATTGAAGCCAATCTGTAAAGACTGAAAGAGGTGCTTACTTCCTCAAATGTGTGGGCACCGATGTAAGGCCACAAGGAACATGAATAATCAAGGAAATGTACCACCAAAGGAAATTAATAAAGCTCCAATAACTGACCATAAAGAAATGGAGATCTATGAACTGTCAAAGAATTTAGAATTATTCTCTTACAACTACAAGAACACATAGACAACTGAACAAAATTAGGAAAACAATGCATGAGAAAAATAAGAAGATCAACAAAGAAATAGAAATTATCAAAAACAAAACCAAAAATCCTAGAGCCAAAGAATACGTGACTGAACTAAATAATTCCAAAGATATCTTCAACAACAGACTTGGCCGAGCAGAAGAATCAGTGAACTAAAAGGTAGGTCATTTGAAGTATCCGGTCAGAGGAGCAAACAGGAAAAAAAGAATGAAAAAAAATGAAGAAGTGTACATGAATTATGGCATACCATTAATGGCAACAATCTATTCATTATTGAAGTCCCAGAAGGAGAAGAGAAAAAGAAAGGAACAGAAAGTTTAATTAAAGAAATAATAGCTAAAAACTTCCCAAACTTGGGGAGAGAAATGGACATCCAGATTCACAAGGCCCAAAGGATTTCAAGTCGGTTGAATCCAATAAGCGCTATATAGAGACCCATTATAATTAAATTGTCAAAAGTCAAAAACAGAACTATAAAGGAACAATTCAAGTTTGTCCCTGTAAGACTGTAAGTGTATTTCTCAACAGAAACTTTGCAAGCCAGGAGAGGGTAGGAAGATATATTCAAAGTATTTAAAAAAAACTATCGACAAAATGCTATACCCAGCAAAACTGTTCTTCAGAAATGAAAGAAAAAGACTTTCCCAAACAAAAAAAGCTGAAGGGGTTCATCTCCACTACACCTGTCTCACAAGAAATGCTAAGGGTATTCTTGAAGCTGAAATAAAAGGATGCTGATTAACATTGTACAAACATATGAATGAGTAAAATTCACTAGTACAGGCTTACTTTGTTTTATTCCACTTTGCTTTACTGTGCTTCACAGATTGCACATTTTTCACAAATTGAGGGTTTATGGCAACCCTGTGTCGAACAAGTCTATTGCAGCCATTTTTCCAACAGCATTTTTTCACTTTATGTCTCTGGTCACATTTTTGGTAATTCTCACAGTATTTCAAAATTTTTCATTATTGTTGTGGTGACCTGTAATCAGTGGACGTTGATGTTACTATTATAATTGTTTTAGGGCACCATGAATTGCACCCATATAAGACAGTGAGGTTAAGAAATGGTACATATGTTCTGACTGCTCCACCAACTGGCTGTTTCCCATCTCTCTTCTCCTCTAGCCTCCTATTTCCTGAGACACAACAATATAGAAATTAGGCCACTTAATAACCCTGCAATGGCCTCTAGGTGTTCAAGTGAAAGGGAGAGTCACACGTTAAGTCAAAAGCTTAGTGAGGAAGGCATGTCAAAAGCCAAGATGGATCAAAAGCTAGGCCTTTTGCACCAAACAGTTAGCCAAGTTGTGAATGCAAAGGAAAAGTTCTTGAAGGAAATTAAGAGTGCTACTCCAGTGAACACATAAATGATAAGAAAGCAAAACTGTCTTACTGCTGATATGGAGAGAGTTTGAATGGTCTGGATAGAAGATCAAACCAGACACATTTCCTAAGCCAAAGCCTAATCCTAGAGCAAGGCCCTAACTCTCTTCAATTATTTGAAGGCTGAGAGACATGAGGAAGCTGCAGAAAAAAAGTTTGAAGCTAGCAGATGTTGGTTCATGAGGTTTAAGGAAAAAGGCTGTCTCCATAACATCAAAGTGCAAGGGGAAGCAGCAAGTGTTTGTGTGGAAGCTGCACCAAGTTCTCCAGAAGATCTAGCTAAGATAATTAACAAGGGTGGCTACACTAAACAACATATTTTCAATGGAGATGGAACAACCTTCTATTAGAAGAAGATGCCATCTTTCGTTTTCACAGCTAAGGGGATAAGTCAATGCCTGGCTTCAAAGCTTCAAAGAACAGACTGACTCTCTTATTAGGGGCTAATGCAACTCGTGACTTTAAGTTGAAGCCAGTGTTCATTGACCATTCTGAAAATACTACGGCCCTTAAGAATTATGCTAGATCTGCCTGTGCTCTATAAATGGAACAACAAAGCCTGGATGACAGCACATATGTCTACAGTATGGTTTACTTAATATTTTAAGCCCACTGTTTTTTAAAATTTTATTTTATTTTATTATGTTAGGCACCATACAATACATCATTAGTTTTTGGTGTAGTGATCCATGATTCATTGTTTTCATATAACACCCAGTGCCCACTGTTGAGACCTACTGCTCAGAAAAAAAAAAGATTCCTTTCAAAATATGGCTGCTCACTGACAATGTACCTGGTCATCCAAGAGCTCTGATGGAGATATAAAAGATCATGTTGTTTTCGTACCTCCTAATACAACAATCATTCTGCAGCCCATGGATCAAGGAGTAATTTCATCTTTCAAGTCTTATTATTTAAGAAATACATTTTTAAGGGAATAGGTACTATAGTTAGCAATTCCTCTGATGGATCTGGACAAAGTAAATTGAACACCTTCTGGAAAGGATTCACCATTCTAGATGGTTAAGAACATTACAAATTCATGGGAAGAGGTCCAAATATCAACATTAACAGGAGTTATTCCAACCCCCATGGATGACATTGAGGGGTTCAAGGCTTCAGTGGAGGAAGTAACAGCAGATGTGATGGAAATAGCAAGAGAACTTGAATTATAACTGGAGCCTGAAGATGTGACTGAATTGCTGCAGCTTGTGATAAAACTTGAATGGATGAAGAGTTGCTTCTTATGGATGAGCAAAGAAAGTGGTTCCTTTTTTTTTTTAATTGAAGTATAATTAACATATAGTGTTATATTAGTTTCAGGTGTACAATATAATGATTGAACAATTCTACAAATTACTCTGTGCTCATCATGATAAATGTACTATTAATTACCTATAAGAAGGTGGTTTCTTTCTTTTCTTTCTTTTTTCTTTCTTTCTTTCTTTCTTTCTTTCTTTCTTTCTTTCTTTCTTTCTTTCTTTCTTTCTTTCTTTCATTTAAAGATTGTATTTATTTGACAGAGAGAGACACAGAGAGAGAGAGGAACACAAGCAGGTGGAGTGGGAGAGAGAGAAGCAGGCTTCCCACTGAGCAGGGAGCCCAATGCAGGGCTCGATCCCAGGACTCTGGGATCATGACCTGAGCTGAAGGCAGACGCTTAACAACTGAGCCACTCAGGTGCCCCAAGAAGTTGGTTTCTAAAAATGGAATCTGCTCATGGTGGAGATCCTGTGAAGATTATTGAAATGACAACAAAGGATTTAGAATATTACATAAACTGAGTTGATGAAACAGTGGCAGTGTTTTTAAGAGGACTGACTCTACATTGGAAAGAAGTTCTACTGTGGGTAAAATGTTATTAGATAGCTACAGAGAAATGGTTTATGGAAAGAAGAGTCAGTAAACTCAGTAAACTGCATTGTTGTCTTAAGAAATTGCCACCACCACCCCAACCTTCAGCAACCAGCAAACTTCATCAACATGAAGGCAAAATCCTTCACCAGCAAAAAGATTATGACGTGCTGAAAACTCTGATGATGGTTAGCACTTTTTAATAATATTTTTTAATTAAGGTGTATATATATAATTTTTAGACATAATGCTATTGCACACTTAATAGACTATAGTATAGTGTAAACATAACTTTTGCGTATGCTGGGAAACCAAAACTTCATTGTTTTATTGCAGTATTTGCTTTATTGCCGTGGTCTGGAACTGAATCCATAATGTCTCCAAGGTATGCCTATAAATCCACAACAGCGTATGAAGATTCCCTTTCCCACATCTTTCCTAACACTTGTTATTTCTTATCTGTTTTGATATTAGCTATTCTAAGTGGTGTGCAGTGATATTTCACTGTGGTTTTGATTTGCATTTTCCTGCTCATTAGTGATGCTAAGCACCATTCCATGTACCTGTTGGTCATCTATGTGTCTTCTTTGGAAAAATGTCTATTCAGATCCTCTGCTCATTTTTTAATCAAATTGGGTTTTTGCTATTGAGTTTTATGAGTTCTTTATGTATTTTGGATTAACTAGCACCATAGCAGATATGTGGTTTGCATATATTTTTTCCCATTCCATAGGTTGTCTTTTCATTCTGTTTATCATTTCTTTTGCCATTGATAAGTTCTTTTATTTGTTGTAGTCAAACTTATTTATTTTTGCTATTGTTACCTTCGCTTTTGTTGTCAAGTCTAAAAAATTATCACCAAGACCAATGTTAATAGCTTACCCCCTGTGTTTTCTTCTAGGAGTGTAAAACTCCTAGAGATAATCCCAAGTTGGAGCAAAGCAGAAAGAGAGTGCAAAAATGGCACCCACTGGCCTCTGTACCCAGAAAGCACCTCAGTAGGCCTCTAGATATATGTTAAATTAGATGCCTGCCTCCCAGCTCAATACTATAAGATAAGCAAATAAGCCTTTTCCCAGAAAGTCTGGGCACTTTTTGATTGCTTGCCTCTGTGCTGGGCCCTGAGATGGGCGAGTCCTAGGGAAATTTTAAGAACTGTTTCTCAGGGCGCCTGGGTGGCTCAGTTGGTTAAGCGACTGCCTTCGGCTCAGGTCATGATCCTGGAGTCCCGGGATCGAGTCCCACATCGGGCTCCCTGCTCGGCAGGGAGTCTGCTTCTCCCTCTGACCCTCCCCCCTCTCATGCTCTCTCTATCTCATTCTCTCTCAAATGAATAAATAAAATCTTTAAAAAAAAAAAAAAAGAACTGTTTCTCAGTTTGCTATAGCCTTGTGGGTCTCATGGACACAAGTTCCATTGGTTTGCAAAGCTAGATGTTTGGGGGGTTTGTCTCTCAGGTGCAGGTCTTAAAAGTGCCCGATGTAAGGTTTCAGCCCTTTACTCTTCGGAGAGAAATTGGTGTTGTGAGTTCCCTCCCAGTTGTGGGTTGATGCTCTGGGGATGTTGTTTATAGAGATTGTGTCTCAACTATATAGGCTTCTAGTTATGTAATGAATAAGTCACAGGGATAAAAGGTACAACATAGGGAATATAGTCAATGGTATTGTAATATGGTGACAGGTGGTAGCTACACTTGTGATGAGCATAGCATAACAACCTAATAACATATAAACTTGTCAAACAACTGTGTTGTACACCTAAAACTAATGTAACATTGTGTGTCAACTATACTTCAATTAAAAAAAAAAAGGAAGCAAAGATTGTATCTCCTACCCACTTTGATGAGGGTTTTTTCTCATTCACCCTATATGTAGGTGTCAATCAGCTGGTTTGGGGATTTTTTCATAAGAAAGTGGTCCACATGTAGCTGTAAATTCAGTGTGGTTGTGGGAAGAGGTGAATTCAGGATCCTTCTACATCACTGTCTTGAACCAGAACTCCAGTTTTTCATTTTTTTATACTTGTTTCATTTAAAAATTTTAATTTATATACTTATTTTGCCTGAGGGCAGCCTCCAATAAACTCCAAGAAAGGTGACTAAATGTTCAGTTAAAAAAAAAGAAACAGTCTTTCTAGCAATGAATCATGCATCACTACATCAAAAACTAATGATGTATTGTATGGGGACTAATATAACATAATAAAATTAAATTAAATTTAAAAAAAGAAATCCAGAAGACAGAATTTGGTGTGACCATAGTAACTGGAAAATGAGGAAGGATATTCAGAAAAGGGGAGAGATACAGGAAAGAATTCTAAATTCTGTGTCTAAAATTTGTCCAAAATTATGGCTGATTCCCTGAACTATGTATGCACAATTGGTATTCACTTGTTGCCTATGCAGGAATTACAAAATTTGCAGATTTAGTTTAGCCAACTTAACTGCCTGTTGAAACAACAACAAAATGAATACTTTTCAGAGGAATAAAACACAATCTAGAGTCTTTTCAATTGACAATGTCTAGGATACTATCTATAATTATTAGACATATGAAGAAAGAGGCAAGTGTGATCATACTCAAGAGAGAATACTTTCAATGGATTCTGACCTAAGTTGACCCAGATACTGAAATTGGCAGACAAGGATTTTAAAGCAGTTATTTTAACTATGCTGAAGAACATTAAGGAAAATATATTTATAATAGATAAACACATTTAAAATGTAAGCAGAGAAATAGAATCTACTGAAAAAGAACCAAATGGAAATTCTAGAACTAAAAAGTACATTATGTAATATGAAAAAATTACTGGCTGGCCTTAATAGCTGATTATAGAAGAAAGGGTCCATAAACTACTAGAAATTTATTATTAAATTTATTAAAAAAGAAGAACAAAGAGAAAAATATTGAAAAAAATTGAACTGACACATGTGAGAAAATAGGACTTCTAGGATTAAAGGAGGGAGACACAGGAGCATAAAAATTATCCAATAAAACAATGTCCAAGTTAGTTCTTCTTCTGTTTAGGATGTAGAAAGTCACAAAAGAATATGGCTCCTACCCAAGTAATGAGTAAAACTAGATGATCCACAAAATCACAACTTTTCTTGCTTGCCAACAACTATTACACTCTAGCTCTGAACAGTTAATGTTATTGCAAACTCAATATAGCCAAAATTCCCTGGGGTATACAGAAGCAACGTTTCTGAAAGAAGCAAAATCAACATCACTTCTGTAAAAAGGATCTTTGTCAATAAAAACTCTGACACTAGAATTTTATCAGCCACGGAAGTTATCTATGGGGGCCAATTGTTTTCCCATTAGTATGGTTATAAAGCAGCAGATTAACTTTTTTTTATAGCTTAATCACCTTTATTCTGCCCTCCAGAAGGTGCGAAGTTGGGCACATCTTTGCTATAAAGTACACCACAAAAATTCAAGAACTCTTTTGGGTGCAGCTGGAACAATTCTAATATTTATTAAGTGATTACAATATACCATTTTAAATTATTTTAGTTGTTATTACACTTAATCTTTCTAATAAATCTATTAGGTAGTTTACTGTTTTCATCTCCACTTCCCCCATGAGGAAACAGCCCCTGAAAGGATGAATAAGGATATTTCCCAAAATCAGAGAGCTTATAAATAGTGCTGCTAGAATTAGGACCTGGGCAATCTTTCTCCTGAACCTACATTGTTAAATAACCGCTATGCTATGCTCCTTTTCATCTAAGACAGAAAGTGTTCTAGTCAAAAGTAACAGCTTATTGTATAGAAGTTTAGGAGCTCAAAAAAGTTAGGTAAGAGGTTGGGAAAAGATACTGGTTTTAATAATCTTTAATGACCCAGCATACTTTAATGGCTTCTCATGCTCATCTATCTCCTTTACAACTTTGATTTTAAAAGACACTATAAGCACATTTAACTGTTTTGAACATCTGTCTCTGGTAATTCTTTGCTATTCCTTTTCACTGATCATATCAAGTGTTAAAATATTAGGGTCATTCTTCATAATAGCTACTTACTTGTAAAAATACTATTATGATACTATTATGGTCTTCATCAAGAAAAATGTTGCAAACCTAAAAGTTTCAGAAAATTAATATAGCTATTATCACTGTCATTTCAATTTTAAAAGTCATCATCCCATTTAGATAAATATTGCTCTGCCTCTTTATTCTTTGATGTCTTTTTAACAGAAATTAAACTGTGACATGAAAGAAATAAAAATTAAAAATAGAGACCTTAACCTTGCTATAAGGGACAAACAAAAATTAGGTGAAGATGAAACTCTTTAGCTTCATTTATTCTTTATCTACTTTTCTCTATGGAGCCCTTCAGATCTTCTGCCAAAATGGACTCTCCCCACGTCTGCTACTGTCCTTGATCTTTACACTGGGATCTCTTCGAATACTGCAGTGGTACTCCAGTTCACTGAGCAGATGGTGTTGTTCAGCCACCTTAGCATTGGTCCCTGGAAAGTACTCGTGTGCATGTCTCCCACTTCTGCCCACCTTCTGGACTTGTATAAAATAAGACTGATTCAGTCGGTACAGATCCAGCCACTCACTTACCTTTGAGATATGCGAGAGTTCCATTTAATTGGAATTGAAATCAAAGAATTAAAAGGATTAGGAAAAGGTCAAACATCAGCAGAAGGAAACTAAGATCATCATTCTGTATGACATCTTTGAGCATCTCAATCCAAAGAAGAGGCTTTCTAGTTACTAATATAGTACATACAAGTGGAAAAAAATAATTGGTAATCTGGTATAACAAAGATATACTTAAATGAAAGTAGAGAGAATACTAAAAATTCTTTAATTAGATTATTAAACTGTTCTGTATTTGCCTTTGAAAATAGGTATTTTTAACTCTTAATTTCTCAGGAACTAACACTATATAGATTCAGTAATTTAGTGTCTCTAACATTTCTTTGGGTAATTTAATTGTATAGGCATAGAAGGAATCTCTTCAGCAGTGCATATAAAGATCCAAAAAAGAACAGGGGAAATCTTGGTGAAAGAGTTGGGGGTTTTCAGGATTATGTTTTTAAGTGCAAGACAGAATTAATTTTATATATCTCCTGTCTTCTAATGGTGGAATGAGAATAAAACATTCAATCAGGAGGGGAAAAATATTTACATATTCATTTGAATATATACTATAAAGAATATATATAAAAATAGATTCATATTTCTAAGTTATATAGTCATATTCATGTATATACTTGTACTTCTGGAGCTAAGAAATTCTGAATTTTTTAAGTACTTCTTTTACTTTTTTTGAAGGTGTATTCACATAGTTCAGTATTCAACAGTTACAAAAAGTAAAAAGATCTCCCTTCATCCTGTGTCCCAGATACCACACATTGTCTTCAGATGTTACCTGTTGCTTGTGTGTGCTTGCAGAGCTATTCTGTACATGTTCCAGTAGATATATAAACTTAATATTTTCCTTTTTTACCCAATGGTAGCATACTACATGCAATATTCTCTATCTTCATGGTTTTTTTAACATATTAATATATGTTTGTGTATATTTTTTCATTGCATTAAGAGCTTCATTACTCTTTTATACAATGGCATGTGAATGAATCTTAATTTACCTTGTCCCTCATTCAGCTTCTGCCAGTGTGGCCATGAGGGAGTGTGAACCCAAAGTAGTCAAATTTTACAATTCTCTGGGAGAGGCCAATGGTTAAAATTTTTATGCTAAATCTTCCACATGTTAAATACAGGTACTAATTTTAATTTTTTTCTAGAAAACTATGCAAGCTACGTAAATTATATCTGCAAGTCAGATCTGACCAGTGGGCTACTGTCTACTTTTAAATTTTTTCTGTGTTGTTAAATTTGAACAGTCAATGGATGAAGAAGCATGTGTAATATCCACTCTAAATTAATGTGGACATGGTTTCCTAATAATCTTCTTTCCTAAAAATATTTTAAAATTTGTTATCTTGTCATTAAACCCAAACATTCTATTTTAAGACTAAAGAAGCTACAAAATTGGGCCAGCAAACAGGACAAAAACAGACTCTTGCCTCTTACAATAAGATGACACCATAGCAACATATGTAATGAATGTTGTTTTTTCTTATTTTTCCAATTTTAATTTTATATGTTAGCTTTATTTTTATGAAATCTATACATAAGTGTTATCTTTATTAAAAGATTAAAATAATTCTATGAGACTTATAATTTTAAAAAGGTTGTTTTCTGTCCCATCCCTACAGATACTCAGTTATTTTCTAGGAGGCAACCACTTTCAATTCCTTTAGCTATTTTTTTAGCTTGTTTTTTCCCTAGTATTTACCTTCATTTCTCAAAAAACAAAACAAACCTTATACCAATATTTGATTTTCTAAATTTTAGATACTATCTATTGACCTTCTACTTTGAAAGATCATTTTCCCCATTTCCCATTTCCCCATTTTTTCTAATTTCTCAGTCATAGTTTTTGGTATGATTACAATTTGATGTTTACTGTATAACCACTGACCCAACTATGTAGTATACTGTGAATACTTATCCTTTCTTTGCTTTTTATTTTCTCAGGAGGTCATTATCCTTTTTCTCAGTTGCTTACTTTCTTTGTATCTATCACTAATTTTTCCCCAAACTCTCCACTTCTCCACACAGTCAAGCCTTCCATTGTCTATGAGTTCTTTCTCCTTCTTCCCTGTCTCTCTTGCTCTCTCTCTGACTTAGACATCCTCTCTGGAGCCCTCACCTCTGTTCCTGATGAACTAGTTGTTCTCTGGTTTGTGGTACAGCTGTCTCATCATGGGCACTTTCTTCCCCTTTAGCCTAGGAATTCCCTCATGTGCTCAGCTCTGTTGAGTCCCTTATGTCCTGGATGCAGTGTCTTTCTCTCTTTGTTTACTCTCATGAATGGGTGCAATGCATTCTTCCAATGCATGGAAAGTGAAATTTTTGATAAACTGTTTATTAGGATTCTCTAGAGAAACAGAACCAATAGGAAGTGTGTGTATATATATATAAAGATATTTATTTTAAGAAATTGGCTCGTGTGACTATGGAGGCTGGCAAGTCCAAGTTCTGTGAGCTGGCAGAATAGAGACCCAGAGAAGACCTAATGCCGTAAAGTCCAAGGTTTGTCAGGCTGGAGACCCAGGAAGGAGCCAGTGTTGCAATTCAAGTCTAAGAGGCAGTCATCTGCTGCAGAATTCCCTCTTGCTCAAGGGAGGTCAGTCTTTTCTTCTGCTCAGATCATCAACTGATTGGATGAGGCCCACCCACATTATGCAAGGCTACCTGCTTTACTCAGAGTGCACTGATTTAAATTTTAATCTCAGCCAAAAACACCATCATAGAAACATCTAGAATAATGTTTGACCACATATCTAGGCACTGTGGCCCAACCAAGTTGACATACAGAATTAACCATCACACATACCTAAAATTTATTTTTATTCTACCTGTACCTTGTTTAATAACTAAGCATAGAAGTCAAAGCTGGAAATTCTTTTTCCACAGAATATTGGAGACATTGCCGTGATGTCTCTTGGCTTGCAGTGTTCCTCTTGAGAAATCTAATGCCATTTTGATTCTTTTCTTTTTAATTTAAACATTGTAAGCTTTTGGAGTCTTCTCTTTCCCCCACTGTTCTCTTTACTCTCATTATTTCCCCATGTTAGGCCTTGATTTGGGCCTCCTTCACTCTCTGTGCTGGGCATCACTGGGCCCTTTCAAATCTGAATGCTTAGGTTCTTCATTTTTGAGCAATTTTCTTCAAATGATTTTTTTCTATTCTTCCCATTCTGGTTGTTTTTTACTTTTTCTTCTACAATCCATTTCTTTTTATTACTAGTTTTTGGGAACTTTCTCTACTTTATCATTAATTCTTTATCAGACATCCCCCTTCTGTATCGTATTTTTAATTTCTAAAATCTCTATTGATCCTAAAGTAATGCTTTTTTATTGCATACTGTTTCATAAGTTCACTACCTTATCTCTCTAAAGATACTAATTATAGCAGTGGGGTTTTGAATGTTTTTTATTAAGTAAAATAGCTATTCAGCCTTTTATTGTGCCAAAATGTTTTGTGCATATACCATTATAGCTAGAACACCCTTTGTAACAGGCAAAATTGTACATTAAATTATATTTCATCTTATCTGATTATATTAAAATATAAAGTAAAAATGACTAATCAATCCCTTTTAACACTACTAGTAAACAATTCAGCAGTAGATAGGAGGCACAAAAATCTTAGTAAAATATGACACAGGAAGAGCAATAATGTAATTCTCACTTAACTTTCATAATTTGTTATGAATATACAAAGACATATTTTTTAAATATTATATTTACTAAGATTCTGTCAATAGCTTTAAAAGCTTTATAGCTTTATGCAGGTCAGAGACACAGCATACCAGGCCTGCCGCTCAACTTGTTTATGGTAAGTCTCGGCTTCAATATGAAGCTGTTTAAAAAAAAAAAATCAAAGGTCTGCTTACTTTTTTTTACATGCTAAGTATCTTGGCAAGTATACTATTAGACATAGTAAGGAATTTAAGATAGCAAGAATAAGGAGTTAATAAAGCCAAATATTGTGGCCTAAACAAAATTCATACAAAAATGAAATAACTATCACTGGTAACATAAAATTCCCTGACTGGTTAAAACTTAGCAGTATAAAACATGCATTTTAGAATCTTTAGCTAAAGTTCAAAAAGTACCAGTGTCTATTTGAAATGATTCCTCTCCAAAGCCAACATGTGGTCAAAATTAATTGAAATGCTATAACATATTCTAATGCTAAAAAACATTCAGTATTATTGAAATGGAGGTAAATCTCAGAGCTCCTGGGGCTCTGTCATGCTGCAAAGGGCTGTTTTTCGGGTTCACTGAAAGCTGCAAATAACAGAGCCCAAGGATATCAAAGGACAAGACTGCTATACCCAGCTCTGACCTCCCCTGAAACATGGCTACTGTGTCCACAAAAATAGGATGTGTGAGGATAAAAAACATGCTATTCTGCTAGCTAAAGAGATAGCAAGCCATCCCCCCGCCCTAAAGCTCCCTCCCCGGGTAAGTAAAAGTAGATAAGGGGAAAAAATTAAATTACACTTATCTACAGAGTAAGGATTCTGAAATATCAATGTAATCCCTATTTCAAAAATGTTAGCTAGAGGCATCTGGTCATTTCTAATTACATCTTAATGATGTATCCAGATTCAATTTCTATTGATTTATCATTAGATACTTCTAGTGAAAAGTATTAACTTTATCCCCATGTATCTTAACCACCAGCACAACTGCAGTGTATTATCTCCCAGAGTTGTTAAGCACCGGAAGAGAAAAAGTAGATATTCCAGCAGTAGGCAACAGTTATGGCCCTTTCACACAGCAGCATCCAAGTGGCTACTGCATAGTCCAGGAGTAATTCTAAAAACAAGGAAATGCATGCAGTTTAGTAATTATGTCATAATTTTCACAGTTGAAATTTCCTTAGACGTTGCACTTTCTTTATAAGGGAATCCTGATTTTTCTTTCTGCTACCACGAGTCCAGACTTGAACTAGAAGCTTTCTTTTTCTTCTTCTTATTGTGTTTCTTATGCTTATTTTTCTTTTCTGTTTTTTTTTTCCTGTTATTTTTTCTCATTCTTCATTGCTTTTCTTCTTTTTTGCTTGTACCTTCTTAATATAATCTGATTCTAATAAGGACTCAGATGATAAAGATTTATCTTCAGGCTACATCTTTCCTTTTTTGCTGAGTCCGTTCATGTCCTTTTCTTTGTCAGTTGCATCCTTTGACTTCTTTTTCCTTATTAAACTATCCTTACTTGTCCAATTCAGTTTCTGACATGGAATTTTCAGAAGCCTTATGTGAATGGTCCTTTCCCTTTTTCCTTGTTTTTTATTCTCATCTTCAGAATCTGAAGAATTGCCAGAAGAATGAGAGCTTGGTGAAGGAGAAGTTACCTACCAGATTTCTTCTTTTCCCTTTTCTTTCTGTCTTTTTTTGGGGGGGAGATCAGCTCTCACTTCCCCTTAATAATTTCTCCCTGTGTTTAAGTTCTTTCTTCCAGTTCTTACTTATTTTTATTTCAAATTCAGCCAATGCCTTGGAGCCTTTTTTCTTTTCTAGTCGTTCTTTCACTTCTTCCCAGGTAGGCTTTGGTCACTTCAGATAATTTGGATCATTGGCCCTGAACACTGTTTTGGACCCCTTGATGTGGGCATTGCTATTGGGTTCATATAGCCCACTTGATTGTTCTGCTTCCCCATGGTGCGGGACTGAGCAAACAGTCAGACACCAAGGAAGATCAGGTCAGAGACCATCATGGCTTTTTTAGATTTTTTTTTTTTGTCTGTTTTGTAAAAGTTTCTTTTTCCTTTTTTTTTTTTTTTTACCTCTTTACTTTGGCATTTTGTGCTTGCGGCTTTCCTCTAGTATCTGCTGACCTTTGGCTACTGATAATATTTATAAGTGAGGCACTACACAGCTGATGGGATATTTGGGTGGATGCTTATTGTCTAGTTGGCTTCTTTGAAGGGTGAGTGACTGGGCCATTTCAAGGGGGGAGAACTTCATCATCTGTAGAACTTTGCCCTGAGGGAAGAACCCTCCATTCTCCTGTTTGGGAGATATAAGCCTGGAGGACAGTATTCTAGGACCCAAATAGGGAAAAGGAGAAAGGAGTTTTATAATTCAGAATAGAGCCTATCACTAATCTTCCAGTTTATAATACAGCACTCCCCACATCTATGTCTTGTGTCCCTCAGTCCAGAACCTACCTATTTCCACCTCTTCACAAAGAAGAAAGCTCCCAGCTTCTCCTAAATTGAAGGAAGGTGGTGTCATTACCCTGCAGTCAGCCTGCTGCATAGAGTAGGGGAAGGAGATCTGGGAACCCAACGAGTTCTTAATCACATTTCAACTACTTCTCCAGTCTCAGCTGCATCTGCATCACCCTCTTCTCAGTGTTACCAATGGCTTATTTTCTTAAGCCTCTATGCAGTTATATCCTTGATTCAGCTTGAACCCTGGCTTCTTCCAACACAAGCTTAGATTTCAACTTTCTTTGGACTGCCAAATCAGTTATCACTGTCTCTTCACTTTCTTGCTTCTAATTTTTTTTAGTAAGGTATTTGTTTGCTGGTGGATATATCTCTTCCTGTCTTTTGGAAATCCTTTCATTATAATGTGAGTGCTTTTTTGAAGGGAGGATGTTCAGTCACTTCTTGAATAGTCTTACCATCTCTTATAGTTCTGTTAAGTGGTAGAAAAAACTCCACATGCAGGACCACGGAGAAGAAGCTGAGAATGGCAGGAACAGAACTAGGATACACTGGCTTACTTATGCCCATGGGGACTGGCTCTTTTGGCCAAGCCTCTAGTTGAGGATTTTGGGAGTTGAGAGGCAGAATTCAAGCATCACTGGCAAGAAAAGCAATTTCCCTGCCCTCACTGGGAGAACAGAGGAAAGACAGATTCAGCTTTGCCTGGTGTTGTTTTCCAATATTCAGGAAAACTGACTTAATCGGTGGGATAAGACAGGAGGGCCTAGGAGCCATGGCAGGCCTCATAGACATCAAGATAAAGATGTTTCAAGGAAGACCCCTAGGTTAGAAGAGAATCTCAGCCAGCAACTGGCTGAACTGTAGAACAAAATCTAGCTTCTCAGAGAAAGGATAGCCAATGGGTGGGTAAGTGTTCAGAATCCCTAGGCCTGCCTGAGCCTGCTTAACCAGCCTGAGTTCTGTGCTGTGGGGGCTATAAAGATTTTCACTGCATTTACTGTGTGGTTTATGATTTTACCTCACTTCTGAATAATGTGAGTTGGTATCACCCTTAAGGATTTGTGAAAACAAAACAATGATGACACCTTCCTTTTCTGTGTTTGTTTCCCAAATGCAAAAGAACCTTGTTGCGTCATGACAAGCATTCAGTCTGGGGTCCGTTGCTGCTGGCTGCTGACCCTGCTCTGGAACCTTCATTATTCTGAGAGAGAGGCTCAGTCCATTGACCCAGCTGCCTGGTCCAGTCCTGCAGAATCTGGGGTAGGGTCAAGTCAAGAGCAGTGTGGATCTCAGTGGGTTTAATTATGTATGGTCCAGTACACTTTGTTTCAAATGAGGGTGCTGCTCAATCTAGTTTATTCAGTCCAAAACTGTCCTTCAGATATACGTCTATGCTGCTTCCTCATGAAGGAACTGCTATTGTAGGCCTTCATCACAGACCAGGGACTGCGTTCGATTGCTCTGATGCCATGGAAAATGTCAGAGCAGAGAAATAAATCAGCATGGGTGTGATGATTGATTAGAAGACTGGTATGGAGAGGAGTTTGTGGGAATTGGGGGTTTAGGCCAAGCTGACCTAAAGGAAGGTGATAAGATACCTCACACAGCTTCTGTCACCCTCTCTTATCTTTATGTCTAGGGCAATCAGGACTAATTCCTTTCTCTATTCATTGTCCCTTATTTTATGATCTTATTTTAAATCTCCACACTTTGGTGATATGATTTTTTTTAAATAGAGACACAGATGCTCTTTATTTCTCTGAATGAAAAGAATGAGACTGCATTGATATTAACAGAAAATTTTTTTAAAGAAAATTGTATATATCCCTTAACCTAGAGGGGCAAAACAAAATAATTATAATTTTAAGCCAGTTTCCCCTCACATATTTTGACCAAAAGAAAAATGTTTTCTGATAAACTACAATTGTAGTGTTCTTATAGAAAGGAGCTGGAGGGGATCATCTCTTATCTATGTAAGATAATATTTTTTAAAGAAAATAAAAATATAAAAAGACACTTGCTATTGAAAAATTGGGTATACATGTATATTATAAAACATACATAGAGTGTCAGCTACTGTGTTTTCAAAACTGTCTTTCTGAAAACAAAGTTTCCATGAAGGTGTAAACATAATCCTAAAAATCAAATCTTAAATTGTGTAGTTTATTTTCATTATGATAAATCTACCTAAGAGTATTCATAGGTAATATATTGATGACTTACCACTAATGTGTAAGACAAAGCATCAAAAGAATATTATACAACCAGCAACAGGTAAAAGTTATATTGAAATATTTGTATTATAGCACCAGATTTTTAAAATTTCTTTAAAAAATAGTTTGCCACAATTTATCAGAGACTTATCCATGTGAAATTGAAGGGCATTTGGCTCACTCCATTTTTAAAACTGATTTTGTTTAGCTGCTGGCTGTATCAATCTGGTCAAAAGGACCAGAGCCTCTACCCCATCCACACCAAACCAAGATGGACCATATTGCTTTTAAGGACTCTGGGGAAACAGCATAGAATGCTACCAGCTCAGATAGAGTTACAGAATCTTGAAATGTCTTGGCAACTAGCCAAATGCTCATCAGTTCAGTGAAACATCCTAATTAATAGGTGTGAATTAAATGTTTATTTTAGTCAAAAACCCAATTAGTAGCACTGATGTCAACTTTTTGGCACTACGTTGAATGAATCGCTACTTTTCTCTCTCCATAAAAATATATAGGTAATTCAGTGATTGATACAATATAATAAGAAAGTGCATTGTTCCCAAACAGTTTTTAGATAAAATCTGAAGATTAATAGTTAAACATTTCCAGTGACTATCCTATAAAGTTTTTTTACACACTTTTCTGTCATAGGAGACAGAATATAGATCTCAAACTGAGATCTTAACAACTGAGTGTTGCCATTATGACTGTATTTATTAGAATGCCATGGCTATAATTCTACACATAGAAGCTGATAATGTAGAACATAGGTCCATAACTTACCAAAGGGCACCACAGACCTCAAGTAATGCTTTCTTAAATTTGGCTAATGGACATCTGTTACTTTAATAATTATGTATTTCTAAGATATTTGGGAAAGAACAGAATAGTATGTTCATACAATACTTTTTTCTTCTTAAAATAATACTTATTTTTTAAAGCATAATCACAGAACATGCTGGGATCAAATATGCCAAGATATTATAGAGAATCATTTTAGAAGGTAGTAATTATTACATTATTTTTTGTAATTCTTATACTTTTACTTTGCATTTCTTTTTTTTCATTTTTTTTCTATTTTTTAATTTTATTTTATGTCATATTAATCACCATACATTACATCATTAGTTTTTGATGTAGTGTTCCATGATTCATTGTTTGCGTATAACACCCAGTGCTCCATTCAGTACATGCCTTCTTTAATACCCATCACCAGGCTAACCCATCCCCCCACCCTCCTCCCCTCTAGAACCCTCAGTTTGTTTTTCAGAGTCCATAGTCTCTCATGGTTCGTCTCCCCCTCCGATTCCCCCCCTTCATTTTCCCCTTCCTGCTATCTTCTTTTTTTTTAACATATAATGTATTACTTGTTTCAGAGGTACAGGTCTGTGATTCAACAGTCTTACACAATTCACAGCACTCACCATAATTCTTATACTTTTAAATTTCCCCTAGAAAAAATGTACTTTTACTTTAAAAAAAAAGAAAAATTCCCTTATTTAACCATAAAAGTAGAGTGAAATGAGACATTTGTAGTATTATGGCCACCAGAACGACATACTATGAACCAAATGCAGAAACTCTTACCTCTTTCCTATGTTTTGTATTTTTACCTTTTTTCTTCTTTGCATTTATTTAATCATTGATCCAAAAGTATTTGCTGAGTGTCTACTATGTTCAATATCCCTAGGTTCTGGGATTTTAATGGTGAACCACTACATGGGGTCCCATTCTCCTGATGCTGACCGTGGTGATGGTGTTTGGACTAATGGATAGATGTTAATCAATTATCACATACATTCCAAAATAAATGTAGAATGACATCTGTGATCTCATCTGAGGGAACAGGGGATGCTGGGAGCAAGGGAGTGAATCACACTATATAGTCCATAGGAGAAAGTGGGGGTCTAGTTAGAGCAGGAGGTAAGAATTACTGAGCAGATATTCTAGGCTTCTCTTTTGGAACCAGACACAGAACTGCTGGGAGCTCTCAGCTTTTGCACTTGAAGGATTTGACTTTGAAGGCTATCATCAGGAGATGAGTGATCTTTATTCTGATTAGTGAGCCTAACCTTCAATATTATATCTTCTTATGTCTCCACATCACCTCTTTCAATCAATTTTGGCACTCAGAGTTTTATTCTTTCTGGAACTCTGAAAATCCCTCATATGTGCTGGATATGAAGATGTTATTTTACTACCTCTTATCCCTTTAATCTTTGCACATGCTCAGCATATTTTTAAAAATTCAGAATATAAACTAGAATGTCAAATAACTCTGAGCGGCTTTTCTTTTCTATCCTGGGAAGTTACTGGTTTATCTTTTTTCTGAATTAAAATCCCTTATGTCTTTATGTGCAAATAGCAATACATACTGATTTATAGTAATTTAGAAGTTCAAGAATAAGCAGGGAGAATAGCTAGATAGAGGCAGTAGAGAAAGGCAGATATTATTGTCTTCATTTAATAGGGATGAAATAAGGTAAATGAGAAGTTAAGTGAGTTTATAAAGATTATATAATGAATTAGGCAAAGATGGCATTCAAACCCAGTTTTATTTTCACTCCAAATCCTATGCTTTTTCTATAGTGTATCTAAATCAATATTTAGAAATACATTTATATTGTGTTAGGCTTATGTAGGTTTATTCAAGAATGTATGTATTTCAATCTATCTCTGAGGTTTAGATTTTGACAAGATTTTCAAATTTTCTCTTCCCACCATATTAAACTTTCTTTATGTGATCATAAATTTTTAAGTTGCTGACTTAAATTTTTTATACTTGATGTGTAAATAGATATTTGCAGGATGAGTAAACAAGATGAGTAAAGTTTCTGAAATAACATTAAGGTACTAAACACGCATTATAGACATTCCCAAATAGTTGAATTATATTTAGACCAGAAGATGGCATAAGAGCTATAGCAATGGAAAATTACACACAACAGACTGTGGACTTTTTTTTTTTTTTTTTTAAATGCTTTTTTTATTTATTTATTTGAGAGAGAGACTGAGAGAGAGAGAGCACATGAGAGGGGAGAGGGTCAGAGGGAGAAGCAGACCCCCTGCTGAGCAAGGAGTCCGATATGGGACTCGATCCCGGGACTCCAGGATCATGACCTGAGCTGAAGGCAGTCGCTTAACCAACTGAGCCACCCAGGCGCCCAGACTGTGGACTTTTTTTAAAGGATTGCGTTGTAAACCAGTATATATGTTATGTAATTATCTCTTTCCTGATAAAAGGAAGCATTCTTTATCCTGTGAAAATTTATATTTCCTTATATGTAACACAAACATACACACACACACAAATCAAAATTAAAACCACTCAAACCTCACACTGCAGAAACAACTAACACATTAAACATCTGGAGGGTGGGAGCAATGTACATGCTTTAGAGGGCTAGGTTTTTATGCCTTGGGTCCAAGTTCTATGCCTTTAAGGCCAGTTATCCTATGGAGGATCAGAGTTTATGCCTGGAGAGGCAAGATTTATATCCAGAAGACTTAAATCAATCATTTAAGATTTCACATGTCACAAGATAAATCATTACAGATTTCACATACAAAGTGCTGGTTCTCTGCATGTAAAGCTAGGTTCTGTGTTTGGAGATTGATATTCCATATTTGGAGATTGATATTCTACATATGGAGTTCCCATTTTCATGTCAAAGAAACTGGGTTCCATTCTTGGTGAATGATATTCCAGGTATGGAATGATAGAGTCTATGGTTATAGGGCCAGGTTCCTTGCTTAGAGATTGGGATTCCAAACATGGAGTGCCAAGTTCCAGGCCTGGGAGACCAGACTTCAAGTTTTAGAGGACACTATGTATGGGATTCATTTAAGGGATTTGGGTCTGATCAAGGAAACAGATATGACTATGAAAGGCAGTAACACATAGTCAGTGCAGTGCTTGGATAGAACTGTGAGAGGGGAATGTCCCTCATAGCATAAGTCCATTCAGAGACTTATAGTGAGTGGGTCACCATCCAGAAGGGGATGAAGGTAAAGGAACACCTAGGAGAGAGGAAGACCGAAGTGGGAGCTTGTAAGTCTAGGGGATGTTGCTCAACAGCATGGCAGGGAATCGGAGTCACAGAGCTCCTAACAGCAGGGGTAGCTTGGAGTCTTATAACCACAAGGCTCTATTTTACCAATGACCAGCAGATACTGAGTGTAGCTTCATAAGGTATATAAAGCAGGCAGACTCTAAATGGCTAAAATTCTGCTTATTTGGGTTATTTTTTTTTTATTTTAACCCATCCCCCCATCCCCCCCCCCCTAGAACCCTCAGTTTGTTTCTCAGAGTCCATAGTCTCTCATAGTTCATCTCCCCCTCCGATTTCCCCCTCTTTGTATTTGGGTTATTTTAAGAACAACCCAATGTATATGTAAAAATTTAAGTATGATGCCTGTGGGCCTCTGAGTTAACAGTTCTTAGCCTGCAGTAAAGAAATAAACAACTTAAGGGGTGCCTGGGTGGCTCAGTCGTTAAGCATCTGCCTTCGGCTCAGGTCATGATCCCAGGGTCCTGGGATTGAGCCCTGCATCAGGCTCCCTGCTCCGCGGAGAGCCTGCTTCTCCCTCTCCCACTCCCCCTGCTGTGTTCTCTCTCTCTTACTGTGTCTCTCTCTGTCAAATAAATAAATAAAACCTTTTAAAAAAAAAAGAAACAATTTAGGGGCAAATGCACAGAAGCCATCTTTGGCTTATTTAGATAATATAGCATCTATAACTGAAATCCAGGTACTATGGATTGTCAGTTCCTACACTTATGAGACCATGTTCCATGTTTGAGGAAAGACATTCTGGACAGATTCCTTCCTTGTAATGCCAGGATCCATATCTTGTAGAGCCTTCTGAGACTGAACTACCCAGTATCCTATGTGGAGTGCCAAGTTTCCCAATTGTAAGGTCAGATTACGTGCTTGGAGATTAAGCTTTCATATAGAGTTTGCCATGTTCCATGTATATAGGGTCAAGAAACATGCATGGAATTTGAAACTCCACTCTGAAAGTGCCAAGTTCCATGCTTGTAGGGTTCTATATTTGGAGATTGAGATTCCACACATGGAATGTCATGTTTTGTGCCTGGAGGCACAGTTATATAAAGGAGGATTAGATTCAATGCCTAAGGAGCTATCTTTCCATACTCGTAAATCCAGGTTTTACTCATAGATGACCACTTTCAAACATAGATAATCAAATTCCATGTCTAGAGTTAATTATCAAGACCAAAAGGCTGTTTTTCATGCTAAGAAGTCTAGATTCAGTATTTCAGGCCTAGTTGAGCAAATTCCATACTTGATGGATTAGATATTGTTTCTTTAGGTTCAGGTTTCACTCCCAAAATGATATGTTCCAAGCCTAAAGAAAGAGATATCAAATAGATAGGAAGCCATGGTTTGCCTGGGAGGCCTAATTCCATGGCCAGAAGGCCCTGCTCTCCATATAGAAGCCCAGATTCCACACAGAGAGGGAGTGATTCTATGGATTCACATTTGGATAGGCTTCCCATGACTATAAAGTTAGATTCTCTTCTTGGAGGGTCAGGATCCATGTTTGAATAGCTACATTCAACACTTAGAGGGCCTAAGTTTATCCTCAGAAGGCTAAGTTCCTCAAGAAAGTTTAGATGCCAAGACAGAAGGCCTAAGTCTCATATAGAGAACCAACTTTTATGCCTGGAAAGGCATAATTCACACCTAGAACTGAATCAATGACCAGAAGTATAGCTTTCACATAAGAAGTGTTAGGTTCCAAGGCTGGGAGATGTAGGTCCTCAGAGTATCAACTTGTATGACTCAAATGCCCAGGTATGAAGTCTGGATTACGATGTTCCACACTTTTAAGACTATGTTTCATGCTTGGAGAATGAGATTCCACAGATGGAGTACCACGTTCCCTTCCTATAAAGCCAAGCTTAATGCTTGAGATTCCTCACATTAAAATCCAGATTTCCTGTTTGAAGGGTTATATTTAATACAAACAGCATGAAGATTCCATACTTGGTGTGTCAGGTTCCATGCTTGGAGATTGATATTACATATGTGGAGTTCCAGATTTCATGCCTGGAACACCAGGTTCCATGATTTACAAAGTATATGTGAGTGAGAGACAAGCAACTGTAGATACCATAACCCATACTTCTGTGGCAAAGCTCTGTATTTGGAGATTAAAAATCCACAGATGGAGTGCCACATTCCATCATTGTTGGTCCATGTTTCATACATGAAGGTTATATTCCACACATAATGAGAAAGATTTCATGCTTTAGGTCCATATTCCACCTAAAGATATAGATCTTTAAAATCCATTTGAGCAGTAACAAGTTCCATGCTGGGAGACAAGTTTGCATGTCTCAGAAATACAAATTCTAATAGTGAAAGCCCGTGTTCCTTGTATGGACTTACAGATTTCAAATATATGGAGCCAAGTTAAATATTTGGAGATTAAGATTCCAAACATTGAATGCCATGTTGAAAGCTTTTAGAGACAGGTCCAGCTTCAAGATTGAAATTCCACAGATGGAACATCAGGTCCCATTCTTTTGGGGACTAGATTCCCTGTCTAGAGATTGATAATCCACATGCAAGGTGGTTCCATGTTTGGAGATAGAAATTCCATGTACAAAATGTTATTTTCCATGTTTTTAGGGCCAAGTATATGTTTGGATATTGGGAATACCTATGTGTATTTAATGTTCCTTGCCTTAGAAAGCCAACAGCTATAAATCACACCCATGACCAATGTCTGAAATGCCAAGTTTCACCCATATAAAACTGTTCTGTGCTTGAAGTTTGAAATTATATTGGTTTATATATATTTATAGTTTGAATTATATATATGGAGTACTTGGCTCCACATTATTAAGACCAGGTGAGGGGGCAGCTGGGTGGCTTAGTCGGTTAAGCGTCTGTCTCAGGCTCAGGTCATGGTCCCATGGTCCTGGGATTGAGCCCCACATCGGGCTCCCTGCTCAGTGGGAAGCCTGCTTCTCCCTCTCCCTCTGCTGCTCCCCCTGCTTGTGCTCTCTCTCTCTCTCTGTCAAATAAATAAAATCTTAAAAAAAAAAAAAAAGACCAGGTGAATGAGTTTCTTTTTTTTTTTTTTTTTTTTTGTTTGAGAGAGAGAGCACAAGTGTTGGGGGGCGGGGAGCAGAGGGAGAGAGAGACTCTTAAGCAGGCTTCTTGCCCAGTGCAGAGCCTGACACGGGCCTCAATCTCATGACCCCAAGATCATGACCTGAGCCAAAATCAAGAGTTGGACACTTAACCAAGTAAGCCACCCAGGCACCCCAAGACCAGGTGAATTTCATGTAGATAAAAGTTCCACATATGAAATGCTAGTTTCCATTGTAATTGAGCAAAGTTCTATGCATAGAATTTGAGATTTCAGACACGAACTGCCAAGTGCCAAGCATATGGAACACAGTTCTTGCTTGGAGACTGAGATTCTATGCATAGGGTGTCAGTACTATGTATATAGAATCTGGTGTCATGTTTAATGATTGAGATTCCAGACACGGAGTACTAGGTTGCATGATTTTAAGGCTAGGTTGAAGATTGAAATTTCACACATGGAATGACAAGTTATTTTTTTTTCTCTATTTCCTATTTTTTTTATTATGTTAGTCACCATACAGTACAATTAGTTTTTGATGTAGTGTTCCATGATTATTGTTTGCATGTAACACCCAGTGCTCCATGCAATACATGCCCTCCTTAATACCCATCACTGGGCTAACCCATCCCCCCCACCCCCTCCCCTCTAGAACCCTTAGTTTGTTTCTCAGAGTCCATAGTTTCTCATGGTATGTCTCGCCCTCCGATTTCCACCCCTTCATTTTTCCCTTCCTTCCTAATGTCCTCCATGCTATTCCTTATGTTCCACAAATAAGTGAAACCATATGATAATTGACTTTCTCTGCTTGACTTATTTCACTTAGCATAATCTCCTCCAGTCCCATCCATGTTGATGCAAAAGTTGGGTATTCATCCTTTCTGATGGCTGAGTAATATGGAATGACAAGTTAAATTCTTTTTGGGCCAGATTCCATGTGTAGAGACCGAGATTCCACATATAATGGGAGATACCAAGCTTGTAGAGCCAATTTAAATGCTTAGAAATTGCAGTATTAAATAGGTACTGAAAAATATTATGCATAGTTTCATGTATTATAGTGTTAACCTCTGTGACTTAAATGCAAGGTTTCATGTCTTGAGGGCCAGGTTTACTACATGTAAGGCAGTGCTGTGTCTCATGCATGGGGATTAGGATTCTACACATGGAACACTAGATTCTGTGCTCATAGATATATCTTCCATTACTGCATTTGAGATTATATATTGGAGTGCCAGGTTCTAGGCTCAGAGATTAAGATTTCTTGCATGGAGTGCCAGATCCTTTGTTTGTAGTGCCAGGTTTCATGCTAAGAGATTCAAATTACACAAATAGTACACTGGGTTCTATGCTTCCAGTGTGGAGATTTAAATTCCTTATGGTAAAAATTAATTAATTAATTAATTCCCAATGGTATATTAGTATGTTCAGACTGCCATAACAAAATAACAGACTGGATGGCTTAAACAACAGAAAGGTATTTTCTCACCATCTAGAGTCTAGAAGTCCAAAATTAAGATGCTAAAAAATGTATTTTTCTGGTGAGGTCTCTCTTCCTGACTTGCAGATATTCACCTTCTGCTATATCCCCACATGGCCTTCCTTCCCTCTGTGCACACACAAAAAGAATGAGCTCCGGTGTCTCTTCTTTGTATGAGAACATCAGTCCTACAGGATTAATTCCCCCCCCCTTATGACTTCATTTAACCATAATCACCTCCTTAAAGGTGTTATCTCCAAATAAGTCACACTGAGGGGTAAAATTTCAACATATGAATTTGTGGGGGTACAATTCAGTCCATAAATCATAGTGTGGCAGATACGATGCCACAGAGAGCAGTTTTCATGTTTGAGAGGTCCAATGCTTATGACTGAAATGCCAATTTCCATGTCTGGAATGAGAGGTTTCAAACATGTCTGGTCATGTTTCATTCTTATAATCCATACCAGAGTGCCAACATCCATAATTATAAGTCCAGGCTCCATACTTGGAAATCAAGATTCCATATATGGAATGCCAGTTTCTGTACTTGGAGGGCCATATTCCACTCCTGGATATTGAGATTCCACACATGGAGTTTGAGGTTCCTTGCCCGGAAAATCAAATTCCTTATGTGGAGAGCCAAAATCTATGAAATACAGGTTGGACACCAAGATCCACACTCTGAGTTGGCCTATGTTTAGAGATTGAGAATCCACACGTGATGCCATTCTCCATGCTTGTAAGGCTTTGACCCCTGCTTGGACATTAAGATTACATATGTGGAGTTCCAGGATCCATGACTGGGAAATCACTTTCCAAGTTTTGGCAAGCCCATGTGAATGGCTGAAATGCAAGGTTATATATTTGTAGTCTCACATTCCATGTTTGAGGAGCCAAGTTCCATGCTTTGAGATCAACATTCCACAAATGAAGTGCTAAATTTCAAGCCTATAGATCCTAGTTTCTATGCATGAAATTCAAAAGTCTATACATGGCAGACTAGGTTCTATGCTCATTGGGTCAATTTTCATGTTTGGATATTGAGCATGCATGCATGGAGAGTGAAATTCCTGGGAGACATGAGCCCGTGTCTTGCAAGGAGAACTTCTATGACTCATATGCCAGAGTCCAAGCTGGGATACCACATTCACCACAGTAAGTTCATGGAGATTCAGAGTCCACACATGGAATGCCAAGTTGCATGTTTGTAGAGCCTGGTACCATGACTGGACATTGTACTTCTACATATGAAATGACAGATCCATGCTTGCAGAGCCAGGTTTAACACTCTGAGATTGAGATTCCATAAATGGAGTATCAGTTTTCATGCTTGTAGTGTCAAGTTCCATGTTTGAAAATTGAGATTACATATATGTAGTACAAAGTTCCATGACAAGGTGACCAGGTTCCTAGTATAGTCAACATCTATTCCATGCCTAGATATTTAGGAGCCACATGTGGAAGTCCAGATTCCACATCTAGAGGATCAAATTCTATGCCTAGAGAAGCAGGATTCACATTTTGTACTAATTTCTGTAACTGGAAAGTCTAATTCCATATTTAGAGATCTAAGTTCCATGATTGAACAGCCATGTCCTATACCTGGAGGGCCAGGTTTCATGGTCAGAGGGCTAATTTCCACTCCTGGAATTCTAATTACATACCTGTAAGGCTGTGGGTCATGTGAAAAACCAGATTTTATGCCTGGAGAAGCAACCTAAAAGTTTTAAATCAATATCTAAAAGATCAGATTCCATTTGGTTAAGTCAGATGCCATTCCTCTAGGGTCACGTTCTACCAGAGAGGTCAAAACTCCTTATTTGTAGGGTCAAATTCTGTGTTTAGGGCCAGGTTTCACAACTGGATGACCATGGTTCATGTCATGCCAGGAAGGCTGGGTTATGTGCCTGGAAGTCCAGGCCCCATGCCTGGTATGCCAACCTCCCCACATATACTATATAGTTCTGTAGTACAAAGGCAGGTTACATGCCTTTAGGGCCATATTTAGAAGACCAGATTTCATACATGGTGGGATGGAATTCATGCCTGGAAAGGCTGAGTCCATGTTTGTAAAGTCCATGCAACTTTCCACGCCTAGGAGGTTCACTTCCACACTAGAGGGACACATTCAGTGCATGGGGCCAAGTTTCATGCCTGGGGGTAAAAGGAAGGAAGGGCCTCATTCCATGCCTATAGGACCAGATTCCATGCTTCAAGAGCCAGGGTCCTATGAGGGGAAGATCCATGCTTTTCCAAGCCTAAAAGACCAGTCCAAATCCTAAATGGTCTGGTTGCACGACTGGATGGCCAGAGTCCTGCTCCAAAAATAGGCAGTCCAGCCCTAACTGTGCTCTAGCTGGAAAAGAGGATTTACCTTCAAATTTATTATTCCAGCAACAGCCATTCTAATTGCCAAGTTGAGACTTGTGACATCACCCAACAATAAGCAGAAAAATTATGAGCCTTGCCAAGAGTTTTTATGCAGTGGCACAGTTTAAGAAAATGCTTGTACTGAATAAATTTATTTGAAGGGACAATAAGAGACACAAATCAAATATTTAGGTTACATATTTAATAGTCATAACTGTCCAACTTAGTATTTGCACCAGAAATTACTGAGCACTAAGGAAGTCTATACCTGCACTGCTAAGTCTGTACCTGAACCGTATCATTTAATTCCATGGGATATGTCCTATTATTTGACAGATTAACTGTGGCACTGAGAGTTTTACTGGTTTTCCCAAAGTCTCCTAGCTGGATACAGTAGAAGAAGACTATGAATTCTGCTACATTTTATGTATTTTAAATTATAATGGGTTCTGTCTGCAGTTTTAAATGAGCCCAAAACAATAAGTAGTTAGTGTTAATTCCCTGACTGCACAACCAGACTCAGTTATCTCTGCAGTATGGTACACAAAACCTACATTTTGAACTGCAAAATAACCTTACAAAATAGCCTTAGTATAAGAAAGCAATGGTATATGAATTCCAATAACTTTCTTATAGCAATAAAAAAAACCCAAGTTTCATTCAACTTCAGAGGCATAAATGTATGGCACGCACACTGTGATATTCATAATTAGTTCTTATAAAGCAATCTTCATCCCTGAAGCATTTCATGAAATTAACTAATTAATCTTCACCATATCCTTTAGAGAGCGATAACTGTACTCTGTCTGCAAAGAGCCTCTGTCATGGGACTGAAAATGCTTTATGAATATTATATACTGTGATAAGCAGGCTCCCGGCACTTCAGATACACACAAGCTGACATTGAGGATATTAGGATTCACTCATTCACTAAGCAAATGTTTATTTAGTGTCATTACTAGAAATCCATAACTGTGGGACTGATGTCCCCAGGAGGTAAGATATTGTCTGCCTGGCGGAATGCAGTAGAGATTGAGGGTGTGATGTTCTCTTTAGAAAAGACAACAAATCCCTCTTGACCTCTTTGCCCCAAATATAGAAGTGGTCTCATGAGGGCAGTTCATCCAAGTGCAGAGGCTTCCTCTTTCTTCTGTTCACATTTTTACCCTGCTGAGTTGATTTTTGGTTTGGCTACAGAACATGATTGCCTTGATCTTGTCATGCAGCCTCCAGTGTTTACATGTCTTAGTCATCCTAGCTGGTGACCCTGCTCCCTGCTTCCTTTCCAGGACTGTTCTATTCTCTAGCACTACTCTCAACCACAGTCTGGAAATAATTCAGCATCCCTAGCCCAGAAATCTGAGGATCAGTATTCAATCTTCTGTGAGTATAGCACTGAATGTTAGTCTAGTAACACTTTTTGAAAAGTAGTTTTGTGTCTTAGATGAGGTTCCTTAGAAACAGACTGAAAGGGAACAATGGTGCAAATGATTTATAGAGGGAATGCTTTCAGGAGAAACCAGGCAGGGAATGAGAAAATCAGGACAGCACGAGTGGGAGATATGATTTAACAGGTCTGGTTTCAGCCTGATATACTTACCACTGGAGTGCAATTCTCATTCCAGAGGCAAGGGAGCTAGGCTAGTATATGGCCATAGAAGTCAGTCGTTGGATATGAGCCACCCTCAAAGAGGAATCACGTCCATAACTGGGACATCTGTAGGTGAAGTGGCCCTCATCAGCCTTGCAAAAAACTTTGTCAGCAGTCAACACCTACAGTACCTGGGGGATAGGGAAACTGGTGTGGTGAAAGTCATCTGAGCAGAGCACCACTAACATCCACTGCAGCCTTCCTTGTACCACCCCGATCCACTTATTTCTTGCATTAAGTTTTCATGGTACATTCACAGCTTATGCTGGCTTCTATTTAGTCACAGTTTCTATGTAAACCTACAAAAGGAGCCTTAGTATGACAAACTATAGCCCTACTACTTTCAGTCCCGATGAAGAAACTGAAACTCATTATCACCCTCCTTTATCACTATTCAGTGTTTCATCCTCAGCTCATACTTTTAATGGTCTAGGTGGCTTGCCTGGTGACTGACCTAGACCCACAGTCCCAAAGGCTCTGAGCCTCTGATTACCATGTCTTTATCAGATCACAGTTGTTGTATTTGCCCATTTCCATTAAAATCAGGCATGGGAATATACCTAGAGATGGTCAACGGATAACATGTGTGCCAAGCATATTTATCTTCACCTCTTATATAATACCTCCTCAAAGTGATTTGTATGGTATCTCATTTCTTTGTCTCCTGGTCTATTGGAACAATGATCCCAAAATAAACAGGTGGTGGTCATAGCTTTTTGTTTAGTGAGGCTTCTACTGTGTCCTTGGGTGGAGTATTCCCTTTCTGGGAACCAGGATCTCTCTTCCACAGGGCCTAAAGCTATAGAGGTGGGAAACACAAATTTCCCAAGAGGGTGACTGGGAATAATGGTGACTGGGTCATTTCTACTTCTGCAAGATCCATGTATTCTGTCTATTGGAGATACAATATCATGTAATAGATGCTGATATAGGGTATATATGGCATCTTAAAGGAGAGTGTCCCACACTCACAGGGTTTTTTTGTATTTATAAGCTGGCATGTAATGTAGGAACAGTGGATCCCATCATCATGTGCTCACTGCTGCACCTCCTTTGCTGTAAAGTGAGTCTCTTGTCCCAAGTCAGTGTTGTCCCAAGTAAGTGAGTCTCTTGTCCCAAGTCAGTGTCCCAAGGATCCCACAAAGAAAAAATCCCATTCTTTGGTTATGATACTAGTTGAGATACTGTGGAAGAAAAAGTAAAGCCCTACTGCTACCTCAGGATGAACTACTGTCCTTTTCAGGGTAGAAAGGTTTTATGTAATCAACTTGCTACAACTGTCTGATTGGTATCCTTAAAAGATTATGTCATATCAGATATTCAGGATTGTTGTTTCTTATTGGGAAGTCAGATATTCAGCAGTGGTATTAGCTAGATCAAGCTGGTATGAGTGTACCTATACTTTCTGAACCATGCATAGCCTCCATTTTTACAACTATGACTACTCCACTGATGGGCCCATTGCATAAGCACAGAAGTAGACAAGGACAGAAGTTGATAGGCAAGTAATCCTGTCTACTTGGTACTTCTGCACTGGATGCTTTCAAGTGGGCATTAATGTAGAATACAAGGATACTCACACTTTGTGCCCCTTCCCCTAGGTACATTCACATACCTCTTTCCTAGACCTCTTTGTCCTCAATCTTCTCATCCTGCTTCTTCCAGGACTCTGACCAAACAGCCAAGCCATTCACCACTGCCTATGATTTTATGTACATTCTTAATTCAGGCCATTTTTTCTTTCCACACAAATAGAGTATGATGTTCTCTGCACAGAAGCTCTATCCCTTGGGAAGATCTTATCTCACCACTGTCTTTCAGAGCACCCCTGCCTCATCAGTCCATTTTCAACTTGTAGAACATATTGAGCTAAACTATCTGTGAACCAAGTCTAGGCTTTTTCCTTCTCCATCATCTGATCTCAGGGAGCCCCATGAAGCCATAGCTCTGAGTGTATGGGATATGGATCACCTGTTCTTGTACATTACTCTTGCCTCCTGGGCATGATTAAGTCCAATCTCATATATTCCACCTTCACTTTATGATGGATTTCTGCTGATCGTATGACATAGTGAGTCTGACAGGTCTCAGGTCATGATGGATAATTCTGGCTGGCTGGTCACTTAATGTTCCATGATCAGAAGTCCAATATTTACTAGGGCCCATGATGCATGCCAAAAGTTGATTTTCAATTTTTCATACACTTATCTTCTCCAGATAACATGGCCTTTTTCCAGAACCCCAGATGTGTCTATACTATAACTCTCCTATTGGACCTTGCTAGAAACTCTACACAGATAGCTACAGTACCATGGAATCTGCTGAGCCCAATGGCCCAGTTGGTAGGGCTGCATGTACTACAGCCTAGATCTGCTACAAAATCCTTTCTTGCTCTGAATCCCACTCAAAACTGATAGCCTTCATATAACTTGATGAAAAAATGAGTTGAAACAGCATTTACAAAAGCAATATATGCTGCTTGCCAAACCTAAAAAAGCCAATTTAGTGTTGTGCTTCTTTCTTAGCTGCAGGAGGGACAGGGTAAGATAACTTGTCCTTTACGGTGAAGAAGATGGTTAACATGCCCCCATATCACTGACTCCTCAAAGTTTTTCCAATGTAAGAGCCTTCTGATATACTTTAGAGTTTTGCTCTTACCCTCTGGAGAACATGTGTTTTACCAGGCTATCTGGAATACTTGCCACTTCCTGCTCATTAGGTTCAAATAAAGTGATATCAGCAATTTAACAGACCAATGTTGTGTTCCATGGGATATCCAAATGATCCAGGCTCCCTTGAACAGTATTGTAACAGATATCAGAACAGTTAACTAGCACTGGAGCAAAACTATGAATACATACCTACATGCATCCCACTCACATCACATGTGAGCGTGAAAGTTTTTGTTCCTTCTTTTTGATAGCTGGAGAAGGATGCATTTGCTAGATCAATAGCCACATACCACATACCAAAAGCTATACTGATCTCTTTTATTAATGACAACATTTGGCACAGATGGCTGTTGGGCTAAATGTGTACTGTCTACTGTTACCACCATAATCTATTCAGTTCTTGCAGGGGCTAGGCTGATGAATTAAATGGGAATGTGATAGAGCCCAGCAACCCCTATATCCTTTATTTTCAAAAGTGCCACTAATCTCTGCTATTCCCCTCAAGTTGTGATATTGGTTTTGGTTGATTATTTTGGCGTGAAAAGGGAAGCTTCAGGGGATTTCCTTGGCCTTTCCTACTCCAGTAGCTCGTCTTCCACATGTCAAGAGACTAATGTGAAGATTCTGCCTCTTACCAAATATGTTCATTCTTATTTTACATTTGAGAGGGGAAATGACCACTGGATGGGTCTGTGGACCGAGTGAACTGACTGTGTACTATGCACAAGACAGTTCTCTACTCATTACCTGACTTCCATTCGCTGCTGCTGTAAGAGGGGGAGGGGCTCATGATGGCACTTAGTGTCCAAGTTTAGTGTCAACTCAGACTTTGTATCCAACAGTATCCCAGCGTACAATTAACCAGGAAATATCTGTGGGTCAATCTGGGAAAGGACTGAGGAATTACAACTTGCTGTGGTACTGCAGAGCTCTTTATGCAAGGAAACTCAGCAGCCTCTCTTTATTGAAGAGTTCTGAGACCAGATTCAAGTCTAAATGAAAATTGGACAAGGGATGATGCCTGTTGATTGGGAAGTTTGTGTGTGTTTGCATTGTGTATATGTATGTGTGTGTGTGTGTATATATATGTATATATATATACACACACATATATATGTATATGTACAGGCTATCCATATATCTTGCCTATAAAGAACGTTGCTTTTATGAATTATCTTTGTGATTATTTGAAGTAAATTTTAAAGATCTAATTGGCCTTATTAAATGACTAGCAAGTAGAGGGGAGCTCCAAAGGGCTACAGAAAAGGAAAGGTTTTTAAAAGCACAGAGAGTGGAAAAAAGGAAATTATTAGCAAAAAATCCATTGTCCACAAGATTGCCCTCCTTAGGGGAAGAGAAGGGGCCTATTAGTAAATTTGCTAGTGCTGCGACCAGGAGATTCCCATGTTGACTAGTTAAATGTTAGATTTCGGGGGGAGGGGGGCTAGGTTAAAACTGCAGTTAGCTTAGGTGTTAAGTGTTGGTTTACTGACTTGGGGCCTTAACCTAAGCAACACCATTTTGAGCCTGTGGTCTCTTTTTAACATTAAATTCCCCACTGCTTTACTCAATCTGCATGTTGAAAACAAAGTTTTCGCCTACAAACCTCCTTCATACGGGTCTCCTCTGACATGGACTGCTTGTCATACTTCCTAGATGCCAGGACCCACTCGCCGACCTCCACTCCCGGAGGCAGGTCTCGTCGGCCTCTCACTTCTACCCACTCTGCACTGGCAGGTGGCAGACCTGCCTCTGGACAGAGTGCAATGGAGTGTACTGGCTCTCTGTGCTTTGGAACTAATAGCTTTATGAAGCCAGAGCCAGCCTGAGAGTGGAAGAATCTTCAAAACCACTGTCATTTCATTTATTCAACTTCGGTGCTTTGGAATACATTTTTATTGCATCGCTGTCTCATTTGGCAACTGACTATCGTTTTCAAGTAGGATTTGTTTCTGTCACATGAAATGATAAATTTGTACATTTAGAACTGCAAATCTAGTTATTCATGCTTCATATAAGCAAATTAAATTTTTTCCTTGGGATTATTGACAATAGCTAATATTATGAATTCTACGGAGATGTTGAAGAAGAATTTTAAGAATCACAGTAATTTGCAAAATGGGTTTGTTGCTCTGAGGAGGTAACCAAGAAGAGAAAGCACATGCCCTGGGACCTGAAGGATGACTTCACACCCCTCTCGGGGGAGATGAGGGACAGGGGAGAGCAGAGAGCTGCACGTGCTGGAGCAAGGACAGGGATGGCACGAGCTAACATGTGGAAAAGGGAAAGACAGGGTTAGGGTGAGGACCTACTGTCCAGTTTGAAACAGGGTCCAAATAAGTGACTATAAAGAGAATGAGGAAGCACATCTGTAGAAGTCCTTGAATGGTGGGCTTTCAATGTGTCTTTGCTTCAGTCTTGTTGCTCGAGAGTTAAATCTTCATTAAGTGAGTTCATCATACATGGTAATAATGCCGTAAGTAATATTATGGATTATTGATATACACACTAATCCTTTCCAGGTTAGAGTCACAGTGAACCAACCAGAGCATGGCAGACCCAGAATGGAAATTCCTCTGCTCTTATTTATAATGAGTGCCATGATATCATTAGTTAAACATTGCTCTTGATGTGAAATGTTTAAACACAATAAATAACTTTGAAATATTTCTGATTATGAAATGATATGTAATCATTATAAATTTTTTTAAGTACAAGAAAATATTAAGGTAAAAACTAAAGCCATTTGAAATATTACCACCCAGATAAAATGGCCACTAATATTTTATATTTTAGAAATCTTTCCTCCTACTATCTCTAGGCTTAGACACACACACACACACACACACACACTCACTCAGTCACATTCTCTTTACATAATCGCATACATTCTATCATATGTTAAATATTGTTTTTAACTAGATTTAATACAGTTTTGAATATATTAAAATTTATTGTACTAATCCTCTATTCATGAAAATTTGAGTTGTATAAAACTTGGGGCTCATAAACCATGTTACAATGAATGTACAGTGTACATCTATATTGATCCAATTTATATTATTCCCCAAATGTTCCTGACCCCACCTGCCTGCCAGGCCTGCAGCTGCTTTCTCACTGAACCTCGCTGGAGAGCTGCACTGCCTTTGTACAGGCCCAGTCTCCTAGCTCTGGGGGCTGTCTCATGCTCCCCCAAAGATGAGAGTCCTGTGGCAGAGCTTCAGCCCAGGCCCAGCCAGATTCAAAGGGACCCACAGTTCTGGCTCCTCCCACTGCTTCCCAACTCAGCCAGAGTGCTGGGGGTCTGTTTCTTGCTGGGGGGGGGGTAGGGACTGACTTCCCAGGGCTGCCTGGATAAACCAAGTAGCATAAGCCGGAAGTGCAGGAATACCTAATATCCAGAGGGAGCAGGTGAGTAGGAGGGGAGGTTAAACTGACCAGGGAGAGACAGTAGATAGAAAGATGACAGATAGATTTCTCCCCTCCTTCCTCCACCCCAAGGGGGTTCCCAGGTGCAGGGGGTCCACACAGCCACCCCAGAGAAATGTGGCCCGAGCTAGTGACTGGCTTTATTGTGAAATTGTGGCCACCTCACTAAGGACCACTTGTTTTTTTCTCCTTCCTATCTTGCCTGGCTTTCCTTTTCCATCACTTTTACTGCCCTAGGATTGAACCTCTCCGCAAAGCTTAACCATGTAGATTTTGCTTCAGACTCTCTTTTCTAGGCAATCTGGGTGAAGCCATCTTCTTTGTGATGTTGTCTGCTTATCCCCTTAGAGAAAAATGCCTGGAAGTAAACTACTGGGTTGAAGGGCATGAGCAATTTTAACTTGAAGAGTTACCTAACTACCCTCCACAGAGACTGAATTAGTTTACCTCCCTCCCATCAGCTGAATGCTAATTTATTTTTGAGGCTGAAAATGATGGACTGTGAAATGAATTCTTTTTCTCACCTTTAATCTTTTTTGTCTTTTGCTAAAATGAACATTAAATTCATGCTGTTTCTGAAAGAAAAATTCAATAGGTCAAAGCAGTTCAGCCTGGGGAAAAGTGTTCAGTGGTACATTTTAACATTTTTTTTCTTGTTTACCATTTGTTCTCATGCATTGCTCCCATGAAAGAAAGTAATATAAAACTCATCTAATTTAAATATTCCTTTTTTATATGAGGTACTGATTTGCTGAATTTTAAATTTGAAGAGAGCAGAATAAACATGGCAATTTATCATGTAACAGATTTTTATTCAACAACATATACTAATCCACTGCAATACATTAGGTGCTTAATACACAGTGGAAAGAAAGCAAGATACATTGGTTTCTGCCTTTTTTGACTTTATAGTCCACATACATGACAAAGGACAGCTTGCACAGTTTGAGTGTTTTGGTACTGTGGAGTCATGGAAGGGCTGCCTAAGTCTTCCCAGGGGAAGTGAACTCTAAAGTGAAACTTAAAGAATGAATAGGGGTTGGGGAGGCAAAAGCATGAAGGTCAGGAACTGAAGGAACTGTGTATGTGCGTGTACACAGTACATGTACATGTAAATGCAAGGATATGGGCACGGGGAGCTCATGGTAGGCTCATGGGCAGAGATGAAATTGGAGTTTGCAGGGTCTTGAGAGCAACACAAAGGACACAAAGGTTCATTTGCACTCAATCCCAAGGTCAGTGGTGGCCATTAACTATCAATGAGCAGGTAGAAAACTGGAATCATAGGTTTCTAAGATCATTGCTCTGTGGGCTGGAGAACTAAGAGGGGAAGGATGTTTGAGAGACAAGGAGTTTCGGGAAGAGACTCTAGCTTCATGGATGAGGTGCTCCAGAAGTGAGTTGAGGCAGAAATGCAGACAAATAAAGGGCAATGGATTCCAGAACTATTGATGTCAGAATTCATAAGACTTGGTGAATGACTGGATTTGTGAGGGGTGAAGAGAGTCAAGATGGTTCCCACTCTTCTTAAAAAAAGATTTAAAATTCCCATCAAAGCATGTCCTGTTCTTTTGCTCATATTCACAAGAAGCTATGAGGAGATTTATGTAACTGCTTGTTATATAAATCAATGATGGTTAGATTTATTGAGCAACTATTTTGAGCCAGGCATGGAATAGTTTATTTAATCCTCACAACCTTCCATGAGGTGAGTGCTATTATCATTCCCATTTTTAGATGAAGAAACAGAGGCACGGGTAGGTTAAATGATTTGCCTAAGAATACACATGTCAAAAGTGGAAGAGCCTGTGCACGACCCAGTGTGCGAGCTGTTTCTCTCTCTCCCTCTCTCAATATTATTATGATGACTTCCATTAGCAAAAATGAAAGAGAACCCAGTGAAGTTAGGAAATTCTTTTAAACCTAAAGCAATTTTGCCCATTGGAATACCGGCAGCTCATTCAACAGGTTTTCTTAAAGCCCAATTTCTTCGGAAGTAGGTGTCAATTAAAGGCTAGTGGGCAGAACGTCACAATTACTTATCAGTTTTTGTTTTTCTTTTCCCTTCTTGAAATGTGAATGATATTTCCCACTTTAAAAAGTGTTATCCCTTTAACCCAAAACCTCTCCCTTCTATTTTTTTCTAACAGACAGATTTGAAGCTGGGAAGGAAATTGGAAGGAAGAAATCATTGTTATTGTTAAATTCTGAAAATTTTCCCAAATGTAATTCAGTCTGTAGATTACTTTAGTAAATAAAACACTTTCAAAAACTTTCCCTAAATGTAAATAAAATGTTGAATTTTATATGGTTCTTAATACTTTGAGTCTGCTCACCTCAAGAATGTGCTATAGTCCAAAAGGACTAGTTGTTTCATAACAAAATATGGTAAGTGTATGTTGCAGGTTCTGAAACATCCACTAGAACAACTATATGATTAGAATATGGTTTCCAACTCTTCTATAGTGAAAAGTAGCTTGATAAATTTAATAGAAAATCACTTTTGAAAAATTGTTTCAAATAACCTTGGCTCACTCACAAACCAGGAAACATTTCAGCTTTTGGGAGTTCTGTTTTGGAGAAAACAGTAGTCAGTCTGTTTTTACATATTTCCCTAATTAGAGGTTAATCTGCACTTTTAAAGGAAATGTGACAACTTTTCTTCCATAAAGGAGCAACCAAGAGGGGAAAATGCTAAGCAGAGTGAAAGCAGGCACCTCAGACTCTCCATAATTTCAAGCACACGAGAAAGTCATTTCTAGGACATGCTTGCCAGGGTAGAGTGTGGGCACATTCACATTATCTCTTAACACCTCTTCGAGTTTGGTAAAGTCCATGGCATTGCACATGTAATGATGGCCCTACTGTGCACTAGTTTCTAACTTATTCAGACATTATCAATGAAAGCTTCCTCTGTGTTAAGTGCTGGGGGCACAGTGATGAACAGAATATTCGGAGTCTGCCCACACAAAGTGCTCACAGTCAAATTTATGTCCATTCTCATAACCTCACAAAAATCTAACAAAGTGGCTATTAAGTTTCAGACAGACTAAGTGACTTGCTCACAACTCTGGAGCTAGATCTGGCTCCCTTAATCCCACCCTCCTGCATCCCGTGTCCTCAGGATTCAGTGAAACATCCCCAGGAACTCACTGTGAGATCCCCAAATGTCCACATTTATATGAAGAGCCTTAGTCAGAAAGAAATGAAGCCTGTTTCTAGGGCCTGGATAAAACCCTTGGGGCATCTACACAGTGTTGTTGGGTCCCCTCTCCCACCTCTCTACAAGCCTGAATGTTTTTAAATGTAGATGCTTATTAAAATTAGAATAGCTACAACTATTTGGTCAACTAATCTTTGACAAAGCAGGAAAGAATATCCAATGGAAAATAGTCTAATCAGCAAATGCTGCTGGGGAAACTAGACAACAACATGCAGAAGAGTGACACTAGACCACTTTCTTACACGAAATGCAAAAATAAATTCAAAATGAATGAAAGACCTAAATGTGAGACATGATACCATCCAAATCCTAGAGAAGGACACAGGCAGAAACCTCTTTGACCTTGGCTGTAGCAACTTCTTACTCAGCATGTTGCAGGAGGCAAGGGAAACAAAAGCAAAAATGAACTATTGGGACTTCATCAAGATAAAAAGCTTCTGCACAGCAAAGGAAACAATCAACAAAACTAAAAGGCAGCCTATGGAATGTGAGAAGATACTTGCAAATGACATATCAGATAAAGAGTTAGTACCCAAAATCTGTAAAGAACTTGTCAAACTCAACACCCCCCCCCAAAAATAACCCAGATAAAAAATGGGCAGAAGACATGAAGAGACATTTTCCAAAGAAGACATCCAGATAGCTAACAGACACATAAAAAGATGCTCAACATTACTCATCATCAGGGAAATACAAATCAAAACCACAATGAGACACCACCTCATATGTGTCAGAATGGCTAAGGTTAACACAGGAAACAACAGGTATTGGCGAGGATGCGGAGGAAGGGGAACGCTCTTACACTGTTGGTAGGAATGCAAACTGGTGCAGCCACTCTGGAGAACAGTTTGGAGGTTCCTCAAAAAGTTAAAAATAGAACTACCCTATGACCCAGCAATTGCAGTACTGGGTATCTACCCAAAGGATACAAAAATACAGATTGGAAGGGGTACCTGCCTCCTGATGTTCATAACAGCATTATCAACAATAGCCAAACTATGGAGAGAGCTCAAATATCCACCGATTGATGAATGGATAAAGAAGACGTGGTATATATATATATATATATATATAATGGGATATATATATATATATATATAATGGGATATTACTCAACCATCAAAAAGTGAAATCTTGACATTTGCAATGACGTGGATGGAGCTTGAGAGTATAATGCTAAGTGAAATAAGTCAGAGAAAGACAAATACCGTATGATCTCACTCATACGTGGAATTTAAGAAAGAAAACAGATGAACAGAGGGGAACGGGGGAAAAAGAGAGAGGGAGTTAAACCATAAAATATTCTTAAATATAGAGAACAAACTGAGGGTTAATGGAGGGAGGCAGGTGCAGGATGGGCTAGATGAGTGATGGGTATTAAAGAGGGCATTTATTGTGATGAGCACTAGGTGTTGTATGTAAGTGATGAATCACTGAATTCTACTCCAGAAACCAATATTGCACTGCACGTTAACTAACTAAAATTTAAATAAAAATAAATAAAACTATAATACTATTTCCAATATTTTCTATTAGTGAAATGGTAGCTAAGTTCACCAACATTTAACATTTTGAGGAGTGGGGGAGCCTCTGCTGTATTTCTCTTCTTCTGTAACTTAATGACCCAGCACAGCTTCAGCCAGCTTAGCAGTTGATGCTTACAACTCCTCCTCCAGATCTTGTAGTCCCTCTGCTTTGTCTCTGTATCGTTTTAGCATCAATTCATGTAATTGGATATTATGACAAGGAAGCAGGTAACATCCTTCATTCTCTTACTCTAATTCCTATGTTGAGTATAAGATTTATTTAATCTTTCTTTCTTTTATTCATTCATTCCACATTTATTGAGTGTCCGCCATGTGTCTAGCAATTTACCAGATACAAGATACAGATGAAAAATGCAGTTCCTACTTTCTAGCATCTCAGAGTTTAGGCAGGGAGGCAAGCAAAGAGGATACTAAAGAATTACTTTTTTAAAAATGTGATAAGGGACATGACACAGGCATGTAGAGAGTGCTGTGGGGACAAGGAGTGCTACAGGGATTGGCCGGGGTGGGCGGGGCGGGGGGGGGGGGGGGAGGTGAGAGAGGAAAAGATGCCTGAGCTGATTCTTAAAACCGGACTAAATGAAGGGCAGGCCAATTAAGGAAGATGTTTATTCTAGGCAGAGAATGCCAAGGGCAACCGCCCAGGAGCATGGGAGAGCAATGCATATCCAAGGATCTGCAAGTAATGATAAATAGCCACATATTAGTGCCATTATTTTTGTGCAAGTTACCATGCTAAGTGTTTTACATGCATTATTTAACTGAATCTTCATCTAAACCATGCTCAGTAGGTAGCATTCTTATTTCTATTTATAAGTTGAGAAAAAGAGGGGCTCAGTCAAGTGCCTTAGTATTATTCAATGGTAATAAAAAGGTAGGCTGGGATTTGAGCCCAGGTCTTTTAGATAAGAATTTGGCTTAACCACTCCATTCCACTCCAGTAAATCTGCGTGCTTAGAATGTTGAAGCTGGGGAGGAGGCAGAGGGAGAATGGCAAGAGGTGACTGAGGCAAAGGTTATTTTATCTTGAAGGCTCCAGTGAGCCTCTGAAGGACTTTAAGCAGGGGTATGCTATTCTGAGACGTGAGTTTTAGATGGCTGGCTCTGTAGAAGATGGAAAGCATGGAAAACAGGTTGGAGGCAGGGAAACCTGATGGCTGGGGCACTGCTCCAGGTGAGAGATACCAGTTACCTCATCTCATGTGATAGCAGTGAGGATGGAGGGACAGGATGGATTGCAAGATAACCTTTGCAACTGATTGGATAGGGGTAAGGATGAGATGGAGGCAGGGTGAGAGGCAGCGTTGGAAGGAGTCTGAAGTTTCTTTTTTGGATGAATGGATGAAGGATGACATTCTTCAACAGGATATGGAAGATAGGATAATTATGAGAAAATGATGAATGCATCTTTAGACATGTTCAATTCAAAATGCCTAAGAAACATTCATAAGGAAGAGGTGCACCAGGCAGACTGAAATGAGAATCCACAGGAGGGGAGAGGTCTGCTGGTTACAAAGTCATCAGCCTAAAGACCAGTGAAAACAATGGGATTGGATAATGTCAGTGAGTAGAGAAAGGGAGTGAGGAGGGGAGCAAGAAAGAAAGAAAAAGGTGAGTCAGGGACACTGTTTAGAAAACATTAACATTTGGAAGAATTAGAAGATCCATGAAGAAGACCAAACAGGGGAAGAACAGGATCAGAAAGCCAGGATGAGTTTCAAGGAGGGAGCAATCAGTGGTGTCCAAGGATATAGATAACAATCTCATAATAACAGTGACCACCACTGCTTACCAGAACCCTGTTAAAAAGAAAACCGCAGGCCCCAAATGGTGTCAGTAAAGCAAGACTGAGTACGTGACCTAACTGCAAGGAATCCCCCAGGGAATGTGACCTTAACAGGCAACATGGAATTTCCTGGTCCATAGTAGGAAATTTCTGATAAACGCCTTCTATTCCCCTTAGGAGAGCAAACTTGCCTAAACAATGCATTCTTTGCTAATAAATTTCTTTCTTCTTCTTTTTTCAATGCCCTCTCTCTGCCTTTAAAACCCTCTCTTTTGTTTAGCTCGGTGGAGCTCCCCTCTACTTGTTAGATGGGCTACTACCCAATTCATGAGTTGTTTAATAAAGCTAATCAGATCTTCAAATTTACTCAGCTGAATTTGTTTTTAAACACCCTTATGTGCCAGACACCCTACCGTGCATTTTATGTGACGTCTCTCTGGTCCTACCAACATGTTTGCAAAGTAATGGTGCTGGTGGGGATAACAATGATTATCTTTGTTGAACACTTTCTCTGTGCCTAGTGTTTTCTAAGCTCTTTGCACACAATACCTCAACCTTGTTTTTACAGACAAGAAAGTTTGCCTGTGAAAAGGATGAAGACAGGGCACACTGCATAGGGTTGATGGATGATACTGGGTATTTAGGTCTGTTTGATACTAAAAGATACTAGAGTTGTATGTCAATTAAACACTGGACAGCAACTTTATTTTACTCACACATTGGTATAAGAGAAAAAATTATCCCCAGGTTAAAATGGCTCGTAGGAAAATAGCCATTATTTGTTAATCATTTTGGCCCATGGCCCTTACTATTTCTGAGTCCTAATTTGACCATCTACAGTTACAGAAATGGTCACGCAGAATAGATACTAATGGGGAGCTGTGCCCTCCTCTGTCCTCTCTCTGCGCTCACTGCAAGCCTCTGATGTTAACTCTTGTCTCACTGCATTAAAATTATCTATTAAAATAGTGTCTCTTTAAGTTGCATATATTTTGCAAGGGCAAGGGCCAGTCTTTCTCAGCATTTTCCCAGCTGTGCCTGTCAGTTGCTTAGCATGAAGCAGACACTAAACAAATGTCTGAATAGAACTATTTTTTTCTAACCATTTTTCCCCAATGACTTACAAATGGTTCTCTTTAATAGAAGAAATTTAGATTGAATTTATCATAGTTCAAGCATCAAAAACTCTTACTAGCTTTTCCAAGTTTTCTAATAAACTTTTCCATAGTGTAACCACTATGGAAAATAGTATGGAGCTTGCTCAAAAAATTAAAAATAGAACTACCAAAAATCCAGTCATCCTACTTCTGGGTATAATGCTGCAATCCAGTCATCCTACTTCTAGGAATAATGCTGCAATGAACATAGGAGTGCAAATATCTCTTCAAGATTGTTGAGGGGCCACTATGTCAGCAGAGCCCCTGAAGACAACTTTACCACATGATAAGGGAACTCCGGCTGTGGTTTTGGCAGCCTTGTCCTCTAAGCCTGATCTCTAGCTTTCCTATCCACTTCCTTATTGACCAGGCAAGTGGACAGGATGCTTTGCTTGGGACTTTAAGTCTGGATCAAGGAAATGAAAATGGGATCTTGAAGAGATATCTGCACTTCTATGTTCATTGCAGCATTATTCACAGTTGCCAAGATGTGGAAACAACCTAAGTGTCCATTGATGGATGAATGAATAAAGAAGATGTGATATAGTCACCGTGAGAAAGAAGGAAATCCTGCCATTTGTGACAACATGGCTGGGCCTTGAGAGCATTATGCTAAATGAAATAACCCAGACAGAGATAGATAATCCTGCATGGTATCACTTATACTGGAGTCCTAAAAAGAAAAGTGTTGAACTCACAAAAACAGACAGTAGAAGAGTGGGCACCAAAGGCTGCACGAGAGTGGGGGCAAGGGAGATGTTGGTATACAAGATGAATAAATTGAAGATCGAATGTAAAACAAAGTGACTACAGTTGATAACACTGTTATGTAATTGAAATTTTCTAAGAGACTAGAACTTAAATGCTCACATATACACACTAACTGACCAATGTAAAACAGGAAAAAAACAACTTTGAAGGATGCCTGGTCAATAAGGAGGTGGATAGGAAAGCTAGAGATCAGGCTTAGAGGACAAGGCTGCCAAAACCACAGCCGGAGTTCCCTCATCATGTGGTAAAGTTGTCTTCAGGGGCTCTGCTGACATAGTGGCCCCTCAACAGTATGCTGCTTTTGTCCACCGCCATTAATAAAGTTCCCTTCATGTTCCTTGATCCAGACTTAAAGTCCCAAGCAAAGCATCCTGTCCACTTAGCCTAGATCTGTCTCTGCTCTCTGACAGATCTGTGATCTGTCCCTGTCCCCTGGGACCATCTTCCCTTCTCTGAAGAGATGCATCCTGCCCCTAATCAGGGTCCTCGCTGTGGAGACATGTCCCTAAATAAGGAAGGTTTGGACCTTAGGCTTCCAAAGCAATGGAAATGTCCACTAAACTGACTGAAAGTGTTCTGAATCATTGCTCCAGAGAATAGCCTTCTGTAGAATTTTTAAAATATAAATAAGATCGATTCCTGGCTGTCTGAAATGGTTTAGATAACAGTTCCTCCATGAAGCAGAGATGGATTGAAATATAATATGTTCTTGCACAGCTATCATCTCCTGAAATGCTAGAAATACCTTCGTGTCAATGTCTTATCCTAAGAAGCCTGAGAGCTGGAATCTAGAATTACAATTCTTTTTTTTTCCCCTCAGGATCTTGCTACAAAGAATATGGTAAGGAGATGCATTTCCTCCCCCAAGTCGGCTGTCTCCATTTGTAACTGATACTACATACAGCAGGGAAGCATCTGTGTTTCAGAAAAATGATGTGTGAAAACAGTTTTCAAAAATGCATGCTTTCTACATTAAAAAAAAACTAAAAATATGTTTGGTTACCACTTTGTAGAGCCTATTGAATTTGGCTGTGAATGGGAATCTAATTGCCATCCGTTTCTATTGGAGCCTTCTATGAACATGACATTTCCATTAAAAAGAGAAGTCAGCTATAGCATTATGGTGTGTATGCTGAAATCGTAAAAAAAAAATTAAGGACTAGTTGGTTGTTTAATAATTTATATTTCTTCTTTACAGCCCATTAGAGGAAATAAGCAAAGCCACAGGTATAGAAAATATCATTCATGTTGGCGAAGGTAAAAGGAACATTCTTACTGAAGTGTTACCAATAGCTCCCTGGTTTTGAATGATGACTACTGATTATTCTCCTGTTTTTCATTTATAACCGGAGAAGATCTTTGTCACCTGCTCTTGTTACTGTGGGACTTGCACCACAACATTACCACTTGCAGGGCTGAATTTGAGGGCTGAGGGACCCACAGCTTGGGTTAGAGTGGCCAGATTTAAACCGCACTTGATGCAGAAATATCTGTTCATTGCTCCATGCACGGCAGGAAAAAATAATATATTTTCCTAAACTTGGTAGCTTGATATTCGTGAGCAGCACCCCTTCTCCTTCTCTTTCTAGCTTTTCTTTTTCAGTAATTTGACGAGCAGTACCCAGTTGTTGAGTTGGACCGTCTGTTTTTAATGATTTTGTTTTTTTCCTTTGGTGAGCCCTTGGCCAAGGGAAGGCGCTATTCCAGCAGCGCAGATAATAAGATTTACGGTTAATAAGGTAAAAGCACACAATGATGCCAGATTAATATTTCTCAAGCACTGTTCCAATTAACATCTGCCCTTATGAATGTAATGTCTCTAACTTCCACCCTAATTGAGTCCAGAGTTCTACCCCTGGACTTCAAGAGTCTTCACTTTATGGTCTCTGCCTATCTTCTAATGTTTCATTCTACTATTTCCCTATATGAACACTATAGACCAGCTCAGTGGTTTTCAATCCAGGCTGCACATCAAAATTACATGGCGAGCTTTTTAAAAAATGCTGATGCCCAGGGCCCACTGCATGCTAACTGAATATGAATCTGGGGGTGAAGCATAAGGCATCAATTTGGTTTTTCTGGGTTTTTTTTTTTTTGGAGTTTTTAAAAGCTCCTTATTCTGGTCATCTATTGTTGCAAAACAAACTACTTGAGACCTATTTGTATAAAACAGATGCCATTTCAGTATGCTCCCAAATTCTGTGGGTCAAGAATTCAGAAGGAACACAGCACTGATGGTGTGTCTCTGCTCTATGATGTTGGGGTCTTGGCTCAAAAACCATAAATGGCTAGGCGTGTCTCAAATAGCTAGGTGCTGGAATCATCTAGAGGCTTCTTTATTCACTTTTTTACGGCTTAGCCTGGGACTCCTCAAAGGCTGGGCTCAGCTGGTATTGTTACCCAGCAGGTCTACATATGCTTCCCCATATAGCCTCCTCAAAGCATGGTGGCTCAAGTAGTCAAATTGCCCCAGATAGCCCAGGAGCAAATATACCCTTGAAAAAGGTAGAATTGTGGGGTCTTTTACATACTTGCCTCAGGAGGCACTTGGCATCACTTCTGCATTTTATTCATCAAAGGAGTCAGGATCCTTCAGGGGAGGGGACCCACTTCTCTATAGGAAGGAAGCACGTCAGTGAATTTGTGGCCACGTTTTAAAAGTTGCCACACATCCTTGGTAAGTCCATTTAGAGCCAGAGTTGAGAACAACTGGATCCATGTCTTGCAAACACTGACCTGTGGAGCAGGCCTGGGACTTGCGTGAGATGAATGAGGCAGCTAGGGTGCAAAATTGAAGAAGGTGGTCACTCTCAGGATTGTGCAAGTGCAAGGGAGCATCTCCTTACATTTTGTGCCCCAGGTGCTTTCCTGGCCTCATCCTGGTCCTGGCCCTGCTACAGAGCACCTGTATATGAATCACGATCTAGATTCCTGAGGATCTAGATTCCTGAGTCTCATACTTTGATATTCTGATTCAATAAGCCTGGAGTAGGGACTGGGATTCTGTATATTTTCAAAGAATTCCAGTGGACTGATTACAGATTCCATGTGCTTTCCTGGTACCATGCCTTTGCTCAGGCTGTTCCCTCTACCTTGAACATCTTTTCCTTCTATTTCTATCACCTATGGAATATCTACCAATGTTTAAGATCCATTTCAAATACTACCCTTTTTATCAAGCAAAGGTACCAACAGAGTATAAAACTGTACCTCCTAAGAAACCCATAGCCCTTTTTATATGCCTTAAGACACATTTTGTCCCATATTTTTTGTGGACATATCTTCTAGAAAAAACATACTCCTTTTTTTAGGAGGCCAAAAAATGGAGATCTGGATCCACCCCATCAGTTCTCATAGTTAGCGTTCTGTTAAGACAGGTGCGATTCTCTTTGACTCATCTTGCTCCCAGATTGTTCAACTTTGTAACCCACACAGCAACCGGCATGCACCTTGTCCATTTTAGATGCCCAATAAACAGTGGATATTATCCTCTTCTGATGAAAGGTGATATTCCCATTTTTGCAGCTTTCATAGAAGCCCCCAAATATTGAATAATTACCCTAGTTTAAATGCTTAGCATAGATAGGGTTTGCATTCTTTTTTTTAAATTTTATTATGTTATGTTAATCACCATACATTACATCATTAGTTTTTGATGTAGTGTTCCATGATTCATTGTTTGCGTATAACACCCAGTGCCCCATGCAGAATGTGCCCTCTTTAATACCCATCACCAGGCTAACCCACCTCCCCACCCCCCTCCCCTCTAGAACCCTCAGTTTGTTTCTCAGAGTCCATAGTCCCTCATGGTTCGTCTCTCCCTCCGAATTCCCCCCCTTCATTTTTCCCTTCCTGCTATCTTTTTTTTTTTTTTAAAGATTTATTTATTTATTTGAGAGAGCGAGAATGAGAGAGAGTACATGAGAGGGGAGAGGGTCAGAGGGAGAAGCAGGCTCCTCGCTGAGGAGGGAGCCCCACGCGGGACTCGATCCCAGGACTCTGGGACCATGACCCAAGCCGAAGGCAGTCGCTTAACCAACTGAGCCACCCAGGCGCCCCTTCTTTTTTTTTTTTTTAACACATAATGTATTATTTGTTTCAGAGGTACAGGTCTGTGATTCAACAGTCTTACACAATTCACAGGGCTCACCATAGCACATACCCTCCCCAATGTCTATCACCCAGACACCCCATGCCTCCCACCCCCCACCACTCCAGCAACCCTCAGTTTGTTTCCTGAGATTAAGAATTTCTCATATCAGTGAGGTCATATGATACATGTCTTTCTCTGAGTGACTTATTTCGCTCAGCATAACACCCTCCAGTTCTATCCACGTCATTGCAAATGGCAAGATTTCATTCCTTTTGATGGCTGCATAATATTCCATTGTATTTATATACCACATCTTCTTTTTTTTTTTTTTTTTTTTTT